>NC_057812.1:19369468-19382716 GCF_018294505.1 Triticum aestivum
GAGTAATGGGGGAGAAGTATTGAGGAAGAAGAAGAGTGAGAGTGGGAGAGGTAGGGGAAGAAAGGGAGAGGAGGGGGAGGGGGAGGGGGAGGAGGAGGGTGGGTGGGGAAAAGGTGGTGGGTGCGGGTTAGCAGTAGCGCGGGACGTAAACCGCGCTGCTAAGAAAGTAGCAGCAGCGCGCTTTAGGTACAAGCGCTACTGCTAACCGGGACCAAAAGTGTGCCAGATTTGAAAATTAGCAGCAGCGACCTCAGAAAAACCGCGCTACTGCTACAGCTATAGCAGTAGCGCGGCTCGCGGCACCACGCTACTCCTAAATGGAGTTGGGTGGGCACTGCCGGTCCATATTTGTAGCAGCGCGGGTTACGCTGAGCGCCCTACTGCTAAGCACTTGTCAGTAGCGGGTTTTCGATACCCGCGCTACTGCTAATTAGCAGCAGCGCTCCTTTTTGAGCCGCGCTGCTGCTAAGATTCTGTGTATAGGGTTTTCCCTAGTAGTGTGCCTCTGCAGCTGCAATCAACAAACATTTGAAACACACGGTGCTTGCATGGAACACTTAATCTTCTGAAGTGAATTTGGAAGTCGTGGAATCCCTTGCTGAAGCAGGAGACAGTTCAAGATGCCATGTTAGTACACCAAAATCGCCTTTTCGTTTTCATGTTTTGAAAACCATGCATCTGCTGATGAAATAAACTCATCTATGCTCTGTATATGTACTCAGTAGGTGGGAGAGAAGACGTGCAATGGTCGGCATACACCACACGAGAGGATGCTACTAATAAAGTTGCATATACTGTTATGATTCAATCGGTCGGCTCTCACGCTGGCTCTGCTTTCCAGGTTCACTAGTGGTGGCCTCTTATACTGTGAAGAATCCTGATACTCTCTCCGCTGCAAATGGCAGAGGAGTGGATTAATCGTGGGAGCGCTAATGCAATGGAGAAGGCTGCAAGTATACCATTTCGATATCTCAGATGGAGTTTGCAGTTGTTAGTATAGAGGAAAATGGGTTCTAGGGTAATGATGGTCCACTTGATCTGAGCCGGAGACTTGCAATTATAAAAGCAGACTTACTTTGTGCTTACTAGTTCTCTCAGCTCTCTGATTTCTTAGAGATGATTGGTCACTACTCTCCATTTGTTGGTGCCATTAAATTTCTGCTTGTTTGTAAGCAAAGAATAAGGCCGAGTATGAAATTTAAGTTGATGAAATGGTACGGCCGCTATGCCATACCATTAACTTTACGAATTACGGTTTTCATCAACTTTACTTTGCGCATTGCAATTTGTCAGCAAAAGGCTTCGCGGCGGTACCCCCCGGAGCAGTAATTTTCCGTCTGTAAATTAGTGAAAATGCTTCCTCATTTCTACTGTCTGCAATTTCAGATTATTCAGTTTGTAGGCAGGGCAGCTGCTGCGTGCAAAATAATTAACGTTCTCCTCTGCTGCTGTACCTTTGGCTTTCGAGACGCATCTTCAGCTATAAACTTGCAGAGTGTTTAAAGTAGATTTCTAATAACATTTTCATGGATAACCGAAAATGGATGTCATTAAGGTGATGTTGGTTGAGTGCACACCAATCGGTGAGATGGGGACCCATTGTGCGGCACTGCACAATTACCAACTTAAGGTGATGCTGGCTGGTATAATTCAGACTTTCAGACCTCTGTATTAATACACAGAGACATAAGAACGCACTCGTATATATATATTTGGTTACAGTGTTGTGATCATTTGCGCTTTCATCCATCAGTCGAAACAGAACCTAGGTCTAACTATGCTACTACAAGCAAAATTATTAATTCCAACTTGAGAGTAAAACAATAATAAAATTTCTAGGCAACAAACAGATACATCGAGATCTTAACCACTCTTTATATTTTTTTGTCAGCCGGCGAGTCAGATAAGATCAAGTGGCGAACAGATGGCCTATCATACACCATCCGGACTTACCCACCACTCACTAGTAGAAAAAGGGTCAAACGTGAAGCACATTAGTGCCGGTTGAATTAGAGCCGGCACTAATGGGTACATTAGTGTCGGTTCGTGGCGGCGATCAATAGTACGGGTTCGTGGCGAACCTTTAGTACCGGTTCATGCCACGAACCGGTACTACAAAGGCTGTGTCAGCCTGCGGTCAGGCTATGGCCCCACCATCACCATTTAGTGTCGGTTCGTACCATGAACCGGTACTAATGAGGTTACGGCAAGCTGTTTTTAGTCCCACCTCGCCAAGAGAGAGGCAGTATGAGCGGTTTATAAGCTGTGAGTGCACAGACAATGACGAAGAGTTGCAATGCTCATCTACATGTTGATTAGCTTCAAGCCTTGCGGAATAGCATAGATTGCACTGAGCTATGTGCAGTGCAGTCTACACTATTCCAAAAGGCTTGAAGCAAATTAACCAGCATTGCACCTCTTTTTTATTTTAATAACTTATTTAAACTCCGGACTTCTTTTGTGTTTAGTATGCAGCATTTAAAGCGACGTCATCAATTTCCAACATGTTCTGACATCATTTGTTGTTTTTCGGTCATTTACCTAATTGTTTAGAGAGCTAAATGACCGTGAAATTGAAAATCACTACAAAATGAATCCTGAAAATGTTGAAACTTGGCATGGTATCATCATCTCACCCGCATAGCATGCGCGAAAGAGTAGAGAGGGTCACGGCAAAAACTGGACGCACTTCGTGTACAAACTGGACATACTCTTTCCGAGTATCAGGGTTTCGGAGTTCGGAGTGGGTACTAATGTGCATCCCACCAATCAGGAAGAATCACACGGATCGTGTGTTTCTTTCTAGCTCTTGCGAGTCGTTGGATCAAGGGTGTGTTTCTTCCTAGCTCATGTGAGTCGTTGGATCGAAACTACCACAATCACTTTGTGAGCCAGGCGACCCTATATATAGCCCACCTCTCGCCTTCCCTACATAAGTCTTTCAGTTCATCGACTACATACATCTACCAGTTCATCGACTGCATACATCTACCAGTTCATCGACTGAATACAAATTATTCGGATTCGCCATCATACGTCCAACCGTGCATTTGATATGCATATATATGCATCACGAGCCACGGTTGGGCTGTATGATGGCGATACCGATTGGTTTGTTCTAGATCTGACATAAAAGGTTTGATACAACTTCTTTTTTGTGACATAAGAGCTATCTCTCCTCCTACCTATTTTAGTTACACAACTACCTATTTGTGCCAAATTTTCACTTTTGCTGTTGCTCTTGCCTCATAAGCATCCATGTTAACTGGACTTACAAGTAATGCAATTTAACCAAACTATCTTGTGATCTTCGCCAAGAGAGAGGCAGTATGAGCGGTTTATAAGCCGTGAGTGCACAGACAATGACGAAGAGTTGCAATGCTCACCTACATGTTGATTAGCTTCAAGCCTTGCGGAATAGCATAGATTGCACTGAGCTATGTGCAGTGCAGTCTACACTATTCCGAAAGGCTTGAAGCAAATTAACCAGCATTGCACCTCTTTTTTATTTTTAATAACTTATTTGAACTCCGGACTTCTTTTGTGTTTAATATGCAGCATTTAAAGCGACGTCATCAATTTCTAACATGTTCTGACATCATTTGTTGTTTTTCGGTCATTTACCTAATTGTTTAGAGAGCTATATGACCGTGAAATTGAAAATCACTACAAAATGAATCCTGAAAATGTTGAAACTTGGCATGGTATCATCATATCACCCGCATAGCATGCGCGAAAGAGTAGAGAGGGTCATGGCAAAAACTGGACGCACTTCGTGTACAAACTGGACATACTCTTTCCGAGTATCAGGGTTTCGGACGAGAACTCATCTGTTACATGGCCACTTCAATGTTTTTTAAACTTATTTGAACTCCGGACTTCTTTTGTGTTTAGTATGCAGCATTTAAAGCGACGTCATCAATTTCCAACATGTTCTGACATCATTTGTTGTTTTTCGGTCATTTACCTAATTGTTTAGAGAGCTAAATGACCGTGAAATTGAAAATCACTACAAAATGAATCCTGAAAATGTTGAAACTTGGCATGGTATCATCATATCACCCGCATAGCATGTGCGAAAGAGTAGAGAGGGTCACGGCAAAAACTGGACGCACTTCGTGTACAAACTGGACAAACTCTTTCCGAGTATCAGGGTTTCGGAGTCCTTAGTGGGTACTAATGTGCATCCCACCAATCAGGAAGAATCACACGGATCGTGTGTTTCTTTCTAGCTCTTGCGAGTCGTTGGATCAAGGGTGTGTTTCTTCTTAGCTCATGTGAGTCGTTGGATCGAAACTACCACAATCATTTTGTGAGCCAGACGACCCTATATATAGCCCACCTCTCGCCTTCCCTGCATCAGTCTTTCAGTTCATCGATTACATACATCTACCAGTTCATCGACTACATACATCTACCAGTTCATCGACTGAATACAAATCATTCGGATTCGCCATCATACGTCCAACCGTGCATTTGATATGCATATATATGCATCATGAGCCACGGTTGGGCTGTATGATGGCGATACCGATTGGTTTGTTCTAGATCCGACATAAAAGGTTTGATACAACTTCTTTTTTGTGACATAAGAGCTATCTCTCCTCCTACCTATTTTAGTTACACAACTACCTATTTGTGCCAAATTTTCACTTTTGCTGTTGCTCTTGCATCATAAGCATCCATATTAACTGGACTTACAAGTAATGCAATTTAACCAAACTATCTTGTGATCTTCGCCAAGAGAGAGGCAGTATGAGCGGTTTATAAGCCGTGAGTGCACAGACAATGACGAAGAGTTGCAATGCTCATCTACATGTTGATTAGCTTCAAGCCTTGAAACGCGAAGAAATTTTATCTGCAAGTAAATTCTTTCATGCATTTACTAATTTTTTCAGCTAAATGACCCTGAAATTGAAAAGCATTTCAAATGAACTCAGAAAGGATGAAAGTTGGCATGGTATCATAATTTCACCCACATAGCATGTGCAAAAAAGTAGAGAGGGTCACCGCAAAAACTGGATGCACTTCGTGTACAAAATGGACAATCTGTTTCGAAGTATCAGGGTTTCGGACGAAAACTCATCCGTTACAAAGGCATTTCATTTTTTAAATAACTTAAGCATTACCAAATTGAATATAATGATAAAACACACTAATATTAAACATAAGAAAAAAGAATCACTGAAAAATGTATTTTTAAAGTTAAGTTATTCACAAACTAGTGATTCACACAAAATTCAAATAATTCAAAATTTAAACTATTCAAATTTAAAAACTACCGGCACTAACTGAAAGTTTCTAAAAACTATAAAAAATATTCACAAAGAAACTCTAAATACAGCAAAAAACAACTAAAAATAAATAAAACAAAATAAATAAAGCAGAAAAGAAAAAACTAAATGAAAAAAGCCCACCTACCGGGCCACAGCGGCCTGCATACGACTAGAAACCCAACCTGTTGTTGGGCCAGGATGCAGGCCCGCAAGCCCAATAGGCCCCACAGGGCAGAGTAGCAGAGGTAGGCCCAGAAGGCCAGCTTTAGAGAGGAGCTCGAGACAGCAGCGGCGGCGTGGCTTATAAGCAGGTGTGTGCGCCCTTCGGCTAGCGAGGTGGGACTAAACTTTTGCGCCCCTCGCCTGGCAGCGCACACCCTTTAGTACCGGTTGGTGGTTCCAACCGGTACTAAAGGCCCCCCTTTAGTACCGGTTGGTGGCTCCAACCGGTACTAAAAGCCTTCGTTTCCCGCCGCTTGGCCTGGCGAAAATAGGCCTTTAGTACCGGTTGGAGCCACGAACCGGTACTAAAGGCCCATCCTATATATATAGCACTTACGAAAATTTCAGTTTCATCCCCACTTCGTCTCCAACCTCCGCCGCGCGTGCCGCTCGATCCCGTCATCGCCGCCCGTCGCCCGTACCGTCGTCCATCGTCATCGCCGCTGTCCCCGCCGCCGCCCGTCGTCGTCGTCGTCTCGCGCTGCCGCCCCGAACGCCGCCGCTGTCCGTCGCCATCGCCGCGGCCGTACGTCTCTCTCTCGCTCCCGCACACACATACAGACACATACATACACACACACACACACCAGCGCCCCCGCTCGTACGTACGGGGCGGCGGCGTACGGGGCCGCACACACACACACATATACAACACACACACGCATACACACACACATACACACATACGTACACACATATACGTATATATACACACACATGCATACACACACACATACACACACATTTTTTCACTTATTTTCTGTTTTTTAGAAAAGTTAATTAGATGATCGAATGTTAGATTAATGTCGAATGTTAGATGAATTATCTAGCTAGATAGAAAAATTGTCGAACTAGAGATTAGAACTAGTTGAATAATTAATATAACTAGTTTATTTTTAGTAAGAAAATTTAGGTATATGAGATTAGAAGTAGTGGAATAATTAATATAACTAGTTTATTTTTAGTAACAAAATTTAGGTATATGAGATTAGAACTAGTTGAATAATTAATATAACTAGTTTATTTTTAGTAAGAAAATTTAGGTATATGAGATTTGATGATCTAATTAAAATATTATTTGTTAATGAGTTTTTCTGTTTATTTAATTTTTTTTTATATTTTGAGTTTATATAAATGTTAGATTAATGTCGAATGTTAGATGAATTAGATAGAAAAGTTAAATATATAGTAATGTCAATTGAATATATAGTTAGATATATTAATGTCAAATGTTAGATGAATATATATTTGGCTAGATATAAGTGTTTAATGTTTCACCTATATGAACATAGGAAATATCATCTGACGACGAAAAAGATTTTATTATGTGCGAACACTGTGAAGACCAGCGCGGCCTGTGCGACCAAAATTTCCTTGTTGATGGTAGGCGCTTCATCATCAAGCTGGATGAGATATTCGAAGTTGATACAGTAAGTCACTTTGTCAATTATTATTTGAATGCAAAACTTATGCTTCATTTGCTTCAACTTATAATTTTAAATTTTCACTATTCTACTAGCGCATCCCCTGCAATGCAAGAATTTTTGTCTTGGATAAGATAGGTTTTAGTGCTATAGATGATATGGAGGTAAAGAGAGTTTACTTGAAGACGGAGCATGGGTATACTTTCAACGTCAAATTATATAATGGAGACACATACACCCATTTTGAATGCAAAACTTGGTAAGCACTATGCAACGCTTATGCATTTGAGCCTGATATGGTTATCACCTTTGATATTCGTCCGGAAGATGATATTGAAGGTAATATAGACATCTGGGTCGATGTGCAAACGCCTCCAGTCCTACCATTTGGTGAGTTTTTCTCAACCATGCATGCATATGTTTATGTCTTTCATACAGTTTATTCAAAAATAGTTGACAACTAATTTGTATTGTCAGCTTATTTCGGTTCAAGCAAACATGTCTGGCGCTTGGTAGACATGACCTACTACTGCCCCGGGGCTCAACTAAACTGCGAGGAGATAAGTCATTATGTTTCATGGCTTGAGGATCTTAATACTGTCAAGACAAATTTTTTTCCTAAACTTAGAAATGTTAGTACTCAAAACTACGGTCACATCTATAATCAAAAGATGGTAAGATTTTAAATATTTGTCCTTAATTAGTGCATCTTTTGCATACATTATTTTTGAAGCTAAACTTTCATTGATTATTATATTAATTACTATACGATGTTGTTCAACAGGGACTTCCGATGACAGTTGTGCCTCAGTGGATCGAGACAAAAGGTCGCATGTCAATGGTTAGCTTACGACCAAGATTTCCTACATTGCACATGAGTGCATTCAGGATTTCTAAAAGCGAAGAATGCTTAATAATGAAAGATTGGAGCAAAATTGTTAACGATCGCAGAGAAGTACTAGGGGGCAGTAAGGAGAAGCGCAACCCAAGATTAGGAGACAGATTCATCTGCATGCTCCAGTATGATGAATCAGGAGAGCTATACATGTTCTATGCTATTCTACCTGAGAGGGAACAGCAGGATCAGTAGCTACTACTTCATGCTCTTAATTAGTACTTGTCTCATGGATCCGTGTCCTGAACTTCGATGTTGCACTACTAGGAAAAGGGCTATAGATGGAATTGACACTAATGGCGCACCAGACATGTGGTGCGCCATTAGTATATACTAATGGCGCACCACCCTCTGATGCGCCATTAGTGTTGAAACTACTAATGGCGCACCCTGCCCACGGTGCGCCATTAGTACCAAATTTTTTTGAACTAGTGCGCCTGTCCAAACATACTAATGGCGCATCCGCTGATGGTGCACCATTACTAGTTGTAACCAGTAATGGCGTACCAGCCAGAAGGTGCGCCACTAATGTTAATTTTTTTATTATTGTTTTTATTCCTTTTTTTGCAAAAGTACTAATGGCGCACCACCAGGGGGTGCGCCATTAGTAACCTGGATTACTAATGGCGCATTTGTTGCTGGTCCGCCATTAGTAAGTGGGCAGCAACAAGATATTTTGGATAGCCTCTCCTCCCACACTCACTTTCTCCCCACTTCATTCTCTCCACCGCCTCCTCCTTGTCTCGGGTGCCTCCTCTTTTTCACCTCATTTCCACCATAGATTCATTCAAATTAAGTGGTTAAGTTACCTTGTTTTGCTAGGTAAGTAAGGGGGGAAGCTATATTTATGTTGTTCTCCCTACAACAATGTGCACATGCAGTTTTTATGGCCTAGCTAGATCTATGTATGTTCGTGGTGTTGCATATGTTTGTGGTGTTGCATATGTGTTTGTGTTTGGAGGTGTACCGGTATTTGAAATGCGATAGTTGCCAATATTTTGCCGGAATGTTGATTCATTTCCGTTTCGGCGAGAATTTTGGCATTAAGCATTCTTTTTGGTCCTATTTTTAGGGAAAGTCATGCCAAATTTTTTCTTGGTTCTAAAATATCGTTTTGCTCTACCCCGCAGGCGACCATGGTCCGCAAGATGACCGAAGGCATCGTGAATAGGTTTTTGAGGTCCGCGAAGGCCGAGATGCTTCAAAAGAACGAGACGGAGATAAGATGTCCGTGTCGAAGATGCAAGCTGAATAGCCTTATTGCGGACCTGGATTCCGGGCAGGTGCGGGACCACCTGCTCTTGCGTGGTTTCATGGATGGCTATCGGTGGCAAGGTGATGAAGATGACTACGAAGTCATCCATGGGGGCCGGGCAAGAAATGAGGAAGGGCAGCAAGACAACCACCGCGGCTCGGGGGGGTGAGAAGACGAAGAATCCCCAGGAGATGATCACGACGGTGATGTTGTACACAGTCATCATGTAGAAGATGCAGGACATGATGATGATGCCGGCGGAGCAGACGACGCTGGACCATCGATGGGCTGGGTGCAGGACCCTCATATTCAAGAGCTGCTTCTCAAGCAGACGGATAACGCAAGAGCTGCCGCCCGAGAGAAAGCCAAGATGGATCAACTTGAGTTAGACGCGGTTACTCCATTGTATGAAGGATGCAGGCCCGAGGATACCCGCCTGAAAGTAACGCTCATGGCTCTGGAGATGAAGGTAAAACACAAAATGACCGATGCATGCTTCGACGAGAACATGTCATTCTGGCACGAACGTCTTCCCAAGGGGAACAAGTGCCCGACCAGTTTGGAGGAGGCGAAGAAAATCGTGTGTCCTCTGGATTTACCGCACGTGAAATACCATGTGTGCATGAACAATTGCATCATTTATCGGGACGAGCACGCGGAGTCTACCATATGTCAGGTGTGCAGTGTCACTCGATACAAGAAGAGGAAGAAAGCTCCTCGAAAAGTGGTGTGGTACTTTCCGATCACTCCTCGTCTGTAGCGGTATTTCGCGGACCCTAAGGTAGCAAAGCTCCTGCGTTGGCACGCGGATAGGGAGGAGAAGAAGCGAGAAGATGACGCAAATGATCCGGAGATAGATAAAAAAGACAAGATGCTGAGTCACCCTAAGGATGCGAGCCAGTGGCAAGCGTTGAACTTCGAATACCCAGAATTTGGGAACGATCCAAGGAACATCATGCTGGGCGCGAGCACCGATGGAGTCAATCCGTTTGGCAGCCAGAGAAGCACACATAGCACCTGGCCTGTGTTCGTTTGGATGTACAACCTTGCCCCCTGGTTGTGCATGAAGAGGAAGTACATTCACATGAGTATGCTAATTGAAGGGCCGAAACAACCAGGGAACGACATCAATCTGTATCTGGGGCTGCTGAAAGAGGAGATTGACACGCTGTGGAAAACGCCAGCCAATACGTGGGACGCTGCAGAGAAAGAATATTTCCCTATGAGAGCCGCACTGCTCACGACGGTGCACGACTATCTCGGTTACGGATATCTTGCGGGGCAGGTAGTCCACGGATTTTCTGGATGCGTAAGGTGCATGGATGACACAACGTATCGCCAGCTAGATAGAGATCCCGGGTCTTCGAAAACCATGTTCATGGGACATCGAAGGTGGCTTCGCTACGATGACCCGTGGAGGAAACGCAAGGATCTGTTCGATGGTGAAACCGAACCCCGAAAACGCCCGTGTACGAGGAGCGGCGAGGAAATAGACAAGCTGTTGAAAAATTGGAAAGACTGCCCACTGCCGGGAAAGAAGCAAAAGGCGCCAGAGCCGCTGCTGAAGGTATGGAAAACGAGGTCTGTTTTCTGGGACTTTCCGTACTGGAAGATCCACCGTGTGCCTCACAGCCTTGATGTCATGCATATCACGAAGAACGTGTGCGAGAGTCTGCTTGGTACCCTGCTCAACATGCCAGAGAGGACCAAAGATGGGCCGAAAGCAAGGGCAGACTTGAAATCAATGGGCATCAGGCAGGAGCTTCACGCTATATATGATGATGATGATGATGAGGCGAAGCAGGACACAGAAAGTCGTCACAAAGGCAAAAAGGCCAAGAAGACCGGAAATGACTACCCTCCCGCGTGCTTCACTCTAAGTCAGGAGGAGATCGAGCAGTTTTTCACCTGCCTCCTAGGAGTAAAACTTCCTTACGGTTACGCGGGGAAGATAAGCAGATACCTAGACCCAGCGAAGCAGAAGTTCAGCGGGATGAAGTCTCATGACTGTCACGTGTTGATGACGCAGATACTTCCAGTTGCAATCCGTGGGATCATGGACGCGCACGTCCGTGAAACGCTATTTGGCCTATGCAACTTCTTCGACGTCATCTCTCGGAAGTCGATTGGCGTGAGGCAACTCAGAAGGCTACAGGAAGAGATCGTGGTGATACCACGCGAGCTTGAGATGTACTTCCCGCCCGCATTCTTCGACGTTATGGTGCATCTGCTGGTCCATATAGTGGAGGATATCATCCAACTCGGGCCGACGTTCCTGCACAGCATGATGCCGTTCGAAAGGATGGATGGTGTCATCAAAGGATACGTTCGCAACATGTCACGTCCAGAGGGAAGCATAGCCAGGGGCTTTCTGACCGAAGAGTGCATCTCCTACTGCACGAATTATCTAGGCATCGAGAACCCCGTTGGTCTGCCCGTCAACAGGCACCTCGGCAGGCTCGCTGGATGGGGTCACCGTGAGGGTCGCTGCGAAATGCATGTCGACTTCGAGGGTCGACTCGCCGACTTTGAAAGAGCAAACCTAGTCGCGCTACAACACATAGACGTGGTCGATCCTTGGGTGGTAGAGCACAAAACCTTTATTAAGAAGATGTACAATGACCGAGGCCAACAGAGGACGGACGGAGATATACTCAAAGAGAACAACTCATGTTTCACGCGTTGGTTCAAGCAGAAGCTTCTGTCGTACCCTTTACATGAGGATTCTTCCGCGGAAGAACAAATCATATTCGCGTTGTCACAGGGCGCCGAGCACAACCTGATGACCTATGAGGCGTACGATATCAACGGCTACACATTCTACACCGAGGCCAAGGACATGACGAGCGATGGTTATCAGAACTCCGGGGTAACGATGGAATCCTACACCGGTAACGACAAGGACAGATACTACGGAAGGATCGAGGAGATTTGGGAGCTGAGCTACGCTGGAGAGAAGGTCCCGATGTTCCGTGTCAGATGGGCCAAGAGCGTCCTAAAAGAAGACCGGTATTTCACCACCATGGTTATACCCGAAGCCAAATCCAAGACCGCGGGCGCAAACGTCACCGCGAAAAATGAGCCATGGGTACTGGCTTCCCAAGTGGACCAATGCTTCTTCATTACCGACCCGTCAAAGACCAGTCGTGTTGTCGTGAGGAGAGGCAAAAGGAAGATCATCGGAATGGATGGAGTAGCCAATGAGCAAGACTTCGACAAGTACGGTGACCCGAGGATCGAACATGACGACGATGATGAAGTAGCAGCATACACCACAAGAAGAAGCAGGACCACCCTACCTAAAGGACGTCCGTTCCACAAAAGAACTCCATTTGCGAAAAAGAAGGGCAAGAAGATTGTTAACAGATAGCTAGCTAAGATCGATTGTATTTAAATCGTAGCCTTCATTTCTCGATTGTATTTCATGGGCACTTTTTGAACTATCATGAATATTTCTAAATTTCATGGACACTCGATCTCGATCCCCCTCCATCTCGATCGCTATCCCACCTCGCCAGATCCGGTCCCCCTCGCCGCCGAGCACCCCCCGGTCCACCGGCCACCGCCGCCGACCCCCCGCACCCTCGATTCCCCTACTCAACCGCCGCCGCCGACCCCCCGCACCCCTCCCCTACTCAACCGCCGCCACCGACCCCCCGCACCCTCCCCCGCTCCACCGGCATTACTGTTTGATGATATTTTAAAAAAAATTATTACTGTCTTATAAAAAAATTACTGTTATGATTTAAACAAGTTTGAACATATTTAAACACAAAAAAGTATCAAACAGCATTTTAAATGCATAATTTTTTTTTGTGGAGCCTAGGAATCGATCCCAGGACCTCCTGGTGTGAGAACGGGCACCTGACCAGTCGAGCTAGTAGAGAGGAGTTGATGTGGATAAGGTCAGGTGGGAGATAACCTGTTGGCTCGAGCGGAAATAAAAAAATACTAATGGCACACCAGGTCGAGGTGCGCCATTAGCATGTATATACTTATGGCGCACCGAGGGGTGGTGCGCCATTAGTATTGTGCCCCCCTACTTCTGATCCCCTCTCTCTCCCTCGCCCGAGCCCTCACCCTCGATCCCCTCTCTCTCCCTTGCCCGAGCCCTCGCCCTCGATCCCCTCTCTCTCCCTCGCCCTCGCCCTCGCCCTCGATCCCCTTCCCCTCTCC
>NC_057812.1:19682771-19836760 GCF_018294505.1 Triticum aestivum
GGACACAAGTGAATTGTGGGCGATATAAGTCATACTGCTTACCAGGATGTCACACTTTGGTTCGGCGGTATTGTTGGATGAAGCGGCTCGGACCGACATTACGCGTACGCTTACGCGAGACTGGTATTACCGCCGTGCTATGCACACAGGTGACTAGCGGGTGTCAGTTTCTCCAACTTTAGTTGAACTGAGTGTGGCTACGTCCGGTCCTTGCGAAGGTTAAAACAGCACCAACTTGACAAACTATCATTGTGGTTTTGATGCGTAGGTAAGAACGGTTCTTGCTAAGCCCGTAGCAGCCACGTAAAACTTGCAACAACAAAGTAGAGAACGTCTAACTTGTTTTTGCAGGGCATGTTGTGATGTGATATGGTCAAGACGTGATGAGATATAAGTTGTTGTATAAGATGATCATGTTTTGTTGAATTTATCGGCAACTGGCAGAAACCTTATGGTTGTCTCTTTATTGCATAAGATGCAAGCGCCAAATAATTGCTTTACTTTATCGCTATGCGATAGCAATAGTTGCAAGAGCAATAGTTGGAGAGACGACCATGTGACGACACATTGATATAGATCAAGATGATGGAGATCATGGTGTCATGCCGGTGATGATGGAAATCATGACGATTCTTTGGAGATGGAGATCAAAGGCACAAGATGATGATGGCCATATCATGTCACGTATTTTGATTGCATGTGATGTTTATCTTTTATGCATCTTATCTTGCTTTGATTGACGGTAGAATTATAAGATGATCTCTCACTAAATTTCAAGATAAAAAGTGTTCTCCCTGAGTATGCACCGTTGCCAAAGTTCGTCGTGCCCAGACACCACGTGATGATCGGGTGTGATAAGCTCTACGTCCATCTACAACGGGTGCAAGCCAGTTTTGCACACGCAGAATACTCAGGTTAAACTTGACGAGCCTAGCATATGCAGATATGGCCTCGGAACACTGAGACTAAAAGGTCGAGCGTGAATCATATAGTAGATATGATCAACATAGTGATGTTCACCATTGAAAACTACTCCATTTCACGTGATGATCGGTTATGGTTTAGTTGATTTGGATCACATGATCACTTAGAAGATTAGAGGGATGTCTTTCTAAGTGGGAGTTCTTAAGTAATATGATTAATTGAACTTGAATTTGTCATGAACTTAGTCCTGGAAGTATTGGCATATCTATGTTGTAGATCAATAGCTCGCATTTAGCTCCCATGTTTTATTTTTGATATGTTCCTAGAGAAAACTAAGTTGAAAGAAGTTAGTAGCAATGATGCGGATTGGATCCATGATCTGAGGTTTATCCTCATTGCTCCACAGAAGAATTATGTTCTTGATGCACCGCTAGGTGACAAACCTATTGCTGGAGCAGATGCAGATGTTATGAACGTTTGGCTAGCTCAATATGATGACTACTTGATAGTTTAGTGCACCATGCTTAAACGGCTTAGAATCGGGACTTCAAAGACGTTTTGAACGTCATGGACCATATGAGATGTTCCAGGAGTTGAAGTTAATATTTCAAGTAAATACCCGAGTTGAGAGATATGAAGTCTCCAACAAGTTGTATAGCTAAAAGATGGAGGAGAATAGCTCAAGCAGTGAGCATGTGCTCAGATTGTCTAGGTACTACAATCGCTTGAATCAAGTGGGAGTTAATCTTCCAGATAAAATAGTGATTGACAGAATTCTCTAGTCACCATCACCAAGTTAGTAGAACTTCGTGATGAACTATAATATGCAAGGGATAACGGAAACGATTCCCAAGCTCTTCGTGATGCTGAAATCGACGAAGGTAGAAATCAAGAAAAGTATCAAGTGTTGATGGTAAAACCACTAGTTTCAAGTAAAGGGACAAAGGGAAGAAAGGGGAACTTCAATAAGAACGGCAAACAAGTTGCTGCTCAAGTGAAAAAACCCAAGTCTGGACCTAAGCCTGAAACTGAGTGCTTCTACTGCAAAGGGACTGGTCATTGGAAGCGGAACTACCCCAAGTAATTGGCGGATAAGAAGGATGGCAAAGTGAACATAGGTATATTTGATATACATGTTATTGATGTGTACTTTACTAATGTTTATAGCAACCCCTCAGTATTTGATACTAGTTCAGTTGCTAAGAATAGTAACTCGAAACGGGAGTTGCAGAATGAACAGAGACTAGTTAAGGGTGAAGTGACGATGTGTATTGGAAATGGTTCCAAGATTGATATGATCATCATCGCACACTCCCTATACTTTCGGGATTAGTGTTAAACCTAAAATAAATGTTATTTAGTGTTTGCGTTGAGCATGAATATGATTGGATCATGTTTATTGCAATACGGTTATTCATGTAAGTTAGAGAATAATTGTTGTTCTGTTTACATGAATAAAACCTTCTATGGTCATACACCCAATGAAAATGGTTTGTTGGATCTCGATCGTGGTGATACACATTTTTATAATATTGAAGCCAAAAGATGCAAAGTTAATAATGATAGTGCAACTTATTTGTGGCACTGCCGTTAGGTCATATTGGTGTAAAGCGCATGAAGAAAATCCATGCTGATGGGCTTTTGGAATCACTTGATTATGAATCAGTTGATGCTTGCGAACCATGCCTCATGGGCAAGATGAATAAGACTCCGTTCTCCGGAACAATGGAGCGAGCAAAAGATTTGTTGGAAATCATACATACTGATGTATGTGGTCCGATGAATATTGAGGCTCGCGGCAGGTATCATTATTTTCTGATCTTCACAGATGATTTGAGCAGATATGAGTATATCTACTTGATAAAACACGAGTCTGAAACATTTGAAAAGTTCAAAGAATTTCAGAGTGAAGTGGAGAATCATTGTAACAAAAATAAAAGTTTCTACGATATGATCGCAGAAGTAAAATATTTGAGTTACGAGTTTGGCCTTCAGTTAAAACAATGTGAAATAGTTTCACTACTCACGCCACCTGGAACACCATAGTGTAATGGTGTGTCCGAACATCGTAATCGTACTTTATTAGATATGGTGCAATATATGATGTCTCTTACCAATTTACCACTATCGTTTTGGGGTTATGCATTAGAGACAGCTACATTCACGTTAAATAGGGCACCATCTAAATCCGTTAAGACGACACCGTATGAACTATGGTTTGGTAAGAAACCTAAGCTGTCGTTTCTTAAAGTTTGAGGTTGCAATGGTTATGTGAAAAAGTTTCAACCTGATAAGCTCAAACCCAAATCGGAGAAGTGCGTCTTCATAGGATACCCAAAAGAAAATGTTGGGTCCACCTTCTATCACAGATCCGAAGGCAAGTTATTCATTGCTGAGAATGGATCGTTTCTAGAGAAGGAGTTTCTCTCGAAAGAAGTGAGTGGGAGGAAAGTAGAACTTGATGAGGTAACTGTACCTGCTCCCTTATTGGAAAGTAGTTCATCATAGAAATCTGTTCTTGTGACTACTACACCAATTAGTGAGGAAGCTAATGATGATGATCATGTAACTTTAGATCAAGTTACTACTGAAACCTCGTAGGTAAACCAGAGTGAGATCCGCACCAGAGTGGTATGGTAATCCTGTTCTGGAGGTCATGTTACTTGACCATGACGAGCCTACGAACTATGAGGAAGCGATGATGAGCCCAGATTCCGCGAAATGGCTTGAGGCCATGAAATCTGAGATGAGATGCATGTATGAGAACAAAGTATGGACTTTGATTGACTTGCCTAATGATCGGCGAGCCATTGAGATTAAATGGATCTTCAAGAGGAAGACGGACGCTGATAGTAGTGTTACTATCTACAAAGCTAGAATTGTCGCAAAAGGGTTTTCGACAAGTTCAAGGTGTTGACTACGATGAGAGTTTCTCACTCGTATCTATGCTTAAGTATGTCCGAATCATGTTAGCAATTGCCGCATTTTATGAAATCTGGCAAATGGATAAACAAAACTGGATTCCTTAATGGATTTATTAAAGAAGAGTTGTATATGATGCAACCAGAAGGTTTTGTCAAATCCTAAAGGTACTAACAAAATATGCAAGCTCCAGCGATCCATCTATGGACTGGTGCAAGCATCTCGGAGTTGGAATATACGCTTTGATAAGTTGATCAAAGCATATAGTTTTATACAGACTTGCGGTGAAGTCTGTATTTACAACAAAGTGAGTGGGAGCACTACATCATTTCTGATAAGTATATGTGAATGACATATTGTTGATCGGAGATAATGTAGAATTATTCTGCAAAGCATAAAGGAATGTTTCAAAGGAGTTTCTCAAAGAAAGACCTCGGTGAAGCTGCTTACATATTGAGCATCAAGATCTATAGAGATAGATCAAGACGCTTGATAAGTTTTTTCAATGAGTATATACCTTGACAAGATTTTGAAGTAGTTCAAAATGGAACAGTCAAAGAAGGAGTTCTTGCCTGTGTTAAAAGGTGTGAAGTTGAGTAAGACTCAAAAACCCGACCATGGCAGAAGATAGAGAGAGAATGAAAGTCATTCCCTATGCCTCAGCCATAGGTTCTATAAAGTATGCCATGCTGTATACCAGACCTATTGTATACCCTGCCCTGAGTTTGGCAAGGGAGTACAATAGTGATCTAGGAGTAGATCACTGGACATTGGTCAAAATTATCCTTAGTGGAATAAGGATATGTTTCTCGATTATGGAGGTGACAAAAGGTTCATTGTAATGGGTTACGTCGATGCAAGTTTTGACACTGATCCAGATGACTCAAAGTCTCAATCTGGATACATATTGAAAGTGGGAGCAATTAGCTAGAGTATCTCCATGCAGAGCATTGTTGACATAGAAATTTGCAAAATACATACGGATCTGAATGTGGCAGACCCGTTGACTAAACTTTCCTCACAAGCAAAACATGATCACACCTTAGTACTCTTTGGGTATTAATCACATAGCGATGTGAACTAGATTATTGACTCTAGTAAACCCTTTGGGTGTTGGTCACATGACGATGTGAACTATGGGTGTTAATCACATGGAAATGTGAACTATTGATGTTAAATCACATGGCGATGTGAACTAGATTATTGACTCTAGTGCAAGTGGGAGACTGAAGGAAGTATGCCCTAGAGGCAATAATAAAGTTATTATTTAATTCCTTATATCATGATAAATGTTTATTATTCATGCTAGAATTGTATTAACCGGAAACATAATACATGTGTGAATACATAGACAAACAGTATGTCACTAGTATGCCTCTACTTGACTAGCTCGTTGAATCAAAGATGGTTAAGTTTCCTAGCCATAGACATGAGTTGTCATTTGATTAACGGGGTCACATCATTAGAGAATGATGTGATTGACTTGACCCATTCCGTTAGCATAGCACTTGATCGTTTAGTTTGTTGCTATTGCTTTCTTCATGACTTATACATGTTCCTATGACTATGAGATTATGCAACTCCCGTTTACCGGAGGAACACTTTGTGTGCTACCAAACGTCACAACGTAACTGGGTGATTATAAAGGTGCTCTACAGGTGTCTCCGAAGGTACTTGTTGGGTTGGCGTATTTCGAGATTAGGATTTGTCACTCCGATTGTCGGAGAGGTATCTCTGGGCCCACTCGGTAATGCACATCACTATAAGCCTTGCAAGCATTGCAACTAATGAGTTAGTTGCGGGCTGATGTGTTACGGAACGAGTAAAGAGACTTGCCGGTAACGAGATTGAACTAGGTATTGAGATACCGACGATTGAATCTCGGGAAAGTAACATACCGATGATAAAGGGAACAATGTATGTTGTTATGCGGTTTGACCGATAAAGATCTTCGTAGAATATGTAGGAGTCAATATGAGCATCCAGGTTCCGATATTGGTTATTGACCGGAGACGTGTCTTGGTCATGTCTACATAGTTCTCGAACCCGTAGGGTCCGCATGCTTAAAGTTCGATGAGAGTTATATTATGAGTTTATGTATTTTGATGTACCGAAGGAGTACGGAGTCCCGGATGAGATCCGGTACATGACGAGGAGTCTCGAAATGGTCGAGACGTAAAAATCGATATATTGGACGACTATATTTGGACATCATAAAGGTTCCGAGTGATTCGGGTATTTTCAGGAGTACCGAGGAGTTACGGGAATTCGTATTGGGCCTTAATGGGCCATACGGAAAAGGAGAGAAAGGCCTCAAAGGGTGGCCGCACCCCTTCCCATGGGCTGGTCCGAATTGGACTAGGGAGGGGGGGCGCCCCCTTCCTTCCTTCTCCATTTCCCTTCCCTTTCCTTCCCTCCTACTCATAGTACTTGGAAGGGCTCCTAGTTCTACTAGGAAAGGGGGAATCCTACTCCCGGTGGGAGTAGGACTCCCCCAGGGCGCGCCATAGAGAGGGTCGGCCCTCCCCCTCCTCCACTCCTTTATATACGGGGGCAAGGGGCACCCAAAGACACAACAATTGATCTCTTGATCTCTTAGCCGTGTGTGGTGCCCCCTTCCACCATAATCCACCTCGATCATATCGTAGCGGTGCTTAGGCGAAGCCCTGCGTTGGTAGAACATCATCATCTTCACCATGCCGTCGTGCTGATGAAACTCTCATTCAACACTCGGCTGGATCGGAGTTTGAGGGACGTCATCGAGTTGAACGTGTGCAGAACTCGGAGGTGCCGTGCGTTCGGTACTTGATCGGTCGGATCGTGAAGACGTACGACTACATCAACCGCGTTGTGCTAACGCTTCCGCTTTCGGTCTACGAAGGTACGTGGACAGCACTCTCCCCTCTCGTTGCTATGCATCACCATGATCTTGCATGTGCGTAGGAAATTTTTGAAATTACTACGTTCCCCAACACAATCTATTCACGCGTCGCCCGCGTGTCGTGTTTGATGAACAACCCTAGCCGGTCTTATACCCACACCAAATGTTGCCTCTACATTTTTCACATCTAGGGGAGGCGCGTACACCACTCGCAATGGACTGATTGCTGATTTTCCTAGTCCTCAATCATTGACTAATTCAACCCTGTGGCTCCAAGTCCAATGAGCACAATGGCATGATTGTCAAATAAGGTAAGAAAAATGGTTGATCATCAGCAATTTAACCATCTGGTTATTACTATTTCTCTTTTGAGCTCTATATTTGAAAACAAATATACGTTCTAGACTCTCAATCCTTCCGCAATTGCATAAAAATGATTGCAATGGCTTGATTGAAAATGTGGAAAGACAAAGGGGTGAACTGCAACATCATGTTAAGACAGAGTGCTAAAGGGATAATGGCATGCACTTGTACATAAATATGGTTAGTCAGAAGGACAAAAACTGAAAAATCGCAAACGGATAAGATTTTTTGTCCTATATTTTTTGCGGTACCAAATTGATTGGTTAAATTTGATTGAGTTGGAGGAATAAGCTAGATATAGATGACATAAATTCATGAAAAAATTTCTTTGTAGCAATTCCATTTTAAATACAAGTTAGAAAAGGTATATGGATAATGATGACACGAAATTAGGTAGTGATCTAGTGACAGAGTGGGAGAAAAGCACAATGAATTGGTAAGATTGGAAGTCGATGGATCATGCGCCGCACCAATCATATCAAAATATGTGCTGAGCTGGGTAGCTAGCTAGCTAGATGTTAAACTGACACTTGTGGTAGAAAACATCAAAACAAAATCTAAGAAAATCAATACTGAAATATATGAAAATTATATGAGGTAAAATGAGCATTGATCATGGCATATGTAGTATCTCGATTGCTTGACTACTAGCTGGGCACTCTACATCAAGATTGAATCGCACATCTCATTTTTTTAGAGAAAAGGCATCGGCCATGCCTGAGAAATGGCTCCGACCTATCCCGAATTTGAATTAACAAAGTCATCAACCGGCTAGGATTACAGTGAAGCAAGGTACAAAATAAAGAAATAAGAAACAACAAAGATATAGAGAGTTGTAGAAGCTTACACCATAGCAATGATACAGGCAAACACAAGAAAGAAAAAGGAGCCTAGCCTAAATCACCTATGCCAAACGCCAAGAGCAGGAGCCACACCAGCTACAGGGTGAGGTGCGGCAAGACACCAAAATCGGTAAGCAACAACTCCTCGCCTACTCCTGTAAGACATGTCAAGACCAACAAGCCACTTGTTCTACCTTCGAAGAGGACCACAGTGCTCTCGCCCTGACTTGAAGGTGTTGTACCGTCAGAAGGCAGAGTGCTCACCCAAGAGCCGAATGGACAAAGTCGACTGGCTGCTCGGGCCTGAGGGAGTAGAGCACCACCATCGCTGGGCTCCCACAACCTCACCATCACCTGGTCAGCAACACATCCAGATGCAAGCTGAAGAGCGCCACCAGAAGACGAAGAACCATGCGATGAAGATAAAGAACAATGAACAAGTCACCACCACAATTGCATCCACGGGCAGGGAAGCACCATCAACACCTTTGCAATTAAATTTTGATATTATTTTTTTAAAATTCAAAATTGGTTTGGAAAATTCAGAAGAAAATAAAATTGACAATTCTTGAGATTTTTTGGAAACCGGGTTTTCTGCCTCCTATCGGAAAAAAGCAGAAAACAAAGAAAAACATTGGGGAGGGGGGCAGGAGGGGCCCCAATCACAATCAAGTCATAATAACGAGGATGTCGATGCATCGTGCACCACTCCAGCCCTGACAGGTAGGGGGGGGGGGGTTGTAGATGCTCTAACCATGCATATTGTACACAATGAGTTAAATATCATATATTTTGACGCAAATGTTTGTAATTCAAAATTCGTTTGGAAAACTCAGAGGAAAAAATCAGGAATTCCTGAGATTGTTTAGAACCCAGGTTTTTCAGCCCCTACCTGAAAAAAGATGAAAACACAAAAGAAAACATTGGAGGGGAGGGGGGGTAGAGTCACAATCAAGTCATAATAATTAGCATGTCGATGCATCGTGCGTCACTCCAACCGTGACCACATGCCAACCTTTGACTATTGTTGCTATGTTGATTCTTTCCTAGGTTAAAATTTTCTCATATATCCAATACATCTACCAACAACAAACACAACCACATACATGTAATCCTACCACAAATATCACATCGCATAACGTGTTTCCGGCCCCATCAAAATTGACATCAACACAACCTATACCACTTAATTCTTTGAATGGATGGGTGGCTTAGGAGAGCTCTTTGTTACTACTTGCAGTTCTTAAGAAATATGAATGCCAAATCTGCGTTGCCAGCACATGTGAAGCACAAAAATATGTACAATAGGTTAAATATATTATATTTTCACCCTAAACTTTTTAAAATTTAAAATTCATCAGGATAACTCGGACGTAAAAAATCCGGAGTTCTCCGAGATTTTTTGGAAACTGGATTTCTAGCCCCTATCGGAAAAGCCGGAATAAAAATCATTGGGTGGGGGGGGGGGGGGGGGGGACAGAGTCACAATCAATTCGTAATAATTCGGATGTCGATGCATTGTGCACCACTCCAACCATGATCATATGCCAACCATTGAGTATTGTTGCCATGTTGAATCTTTCGTATGTAAAAAATTGCTCATATATCCAACACTTCTACCACCTCCAAACACAGCCACATACATGTAAGTCTACCACAAATATCACATCACATAACGTGTTCCAGGCCCCATCAACAATGACATCAACACCCTCTATACCACTCTTAATTTTGTGAATGGATGGGTCGCTTAGACCAACTCTCTGTTTACTACTTGCAGTTCATAAGAAATATGAATGGAAAATCTGCATAGCCAGCACACGGTGAAGCACGAAAAATATGTACAATGGGTTAAATATAATATATTTTGACGCTAATTTTTTTTTTGAAGTTCAAATTCTTTTGGATAACTCAGATGTCCGGATTTTTCTGAGATTTTTTGGAAACCAGATTTTCCGCCCCTATCAGAAAAAGCTAGAATCGAAAAAAAATTGGGGGAACAGAGTCACAATCAATTCGTAATAATTAGGATATAGATGCATCGTGCACCACACCAACCTGACCGCATGCCAACCATTGAGTATTGTTGCCCTGTTAAATCTTTTGTGGGTTGAAATTTGCTCACATATCCAACACATCTACCACCTCCGAACATAGCCACGAACATGTAAATCCTTCCACAAATATCACCTAAGGTGTTCCAGGCCCCAGCAATGACACCAACCGACCAATCGAAAGGGTTTGTTGAATTATTGGATCATATCCGCAATGACATACACCAACCACATACTTCGTCGTATGTTAGCTGAATTATTATTGGCTCATATCCATCTTATCCCAAGTTCCCAACTGACCAACCGAAATTGTCTGTTGTAATCCTACAAAAAAATGTCTCCTCAACACCAACGTGTTCCATGTTGTGAATGCGACCGCGCCACTGACACCAACCACCTCTTCTGCCACTTAATTTCTTTCAAGCTCACGGTCATTGTCATTGATGGCTATATCCATCGATATATCTGGAGGCCGGTTTTTTTCCTCCTCGAGAAAAAAAACTCAGCGTCACACACACACTGTACTGTAGGATTGATGTAGCTTTAAACTTCCTATATAACAAGCTAGCCACCCCACACTGTCTGCATACCACTGCACCTCAGGAAGCACCAACAAGTAGAAATGGCAATGGCTACGAAGATGCTACTCCTGCTTGCCGCCGTGGCTCTTCTTGTGGCCTCCAGCGGCGCATGGGAGACTAACATCCGCATGCCGGCGTCAGTTGCTACAACCACTGCCATGGATGAGGCCGTGGCGCCGCTGATCCATGCGCTGCGGCCGATGCTGGGCTCGGGCGGGCAGCTGGGGAGCCGCGCTGGCGTGGCATGTGACAGCTGGCGGCTGGGTGTAGAGGCGCACAACGTGCGTGACTGGAAGACGGTCCCCGCCAGCTGCGAGAGCTACGTCGGGCACTACATGCTCGGCGGTCACTACCGCCGTGATTCAAAGCTCGTTATTGACGAGGCCATCTCCTACGTCGACAGCCTCAAGCTCGCCGGCAACGGCAAGGAGGTGTGGGTCTTCGACGTCGACGAGACCACGCTCTCCAACCTCCCCTACTACGCCACGCACGGCTTCGGGTACCTGCCTGCCTATATATAGTATACATATATATTCCACGTACGTGCACATTATACTTGGATTATTGCAGGTGGATATATCTGAGCAGGACTTGCACTCATCTTGTCGTTCACATGAAGTAGAAATTTGATTAGAACTTGTTAAAAGCATCAACTCACTAGCTAGCTCCCCAGAAACCGCCGGTAAAACCTTAACTGGCACATAACATCTTCCAATGAATACAAGTGAAAAAACAAATGAGACCAGAAGTTGAAATAAAAACGAAATTATTGGACGTGTTGGACATCATTGCTGGTCACCTGCCTCCGTTCACAGTCACAGAGACGGCCAGAAGGACCATATATATGCATGCCCTGTGAGTGACGAGCCTAACCAAGAGGACTGCTCGGAGATAGTGATGTGATAGCTACTTTATCATGGATTTATTTCGTAACCGTCCTTACGAAAAGATTTTTGACATGCATGGTTGACAGGGCTACGCCGTACAACTGGATGAGCTTCCAAGAGTACGCGCGGCAGGCGAGCGCACCTGCCCTGCCCGAGACGAAGCGGCTGTTCGACAAGTTGCTCTCGGTCGGCATCAAGCCTGTGATCCTCACCGGCCGGAGAGAGGTCCAGAGGACCGCCACCGTCACAAACCTCCGCAGGCAGGGGTTCTCTGGGTGGATGACGGTGATGCTGAAGCCAGCGGAGTTCAAGGGCTCCGCGGTGACCTTCAAGTCCGGTGAGAGACAGAAGCTGGTGGACGCCGGGTATGTCATCGTCGGCAACATCGGTGACCAGTGGAGCGACATCCTCGGCACGCCAGAGGGTGCCCGCACCTTTAAGCTACCCGACCCCATGTACTACATCGGCTAGGGCTAGGCCGCCTCCGGATCTCACGTGTCGTCGTCGATTGCTCGAATAAGTTACATGCATGCATGCTCTCCGTTACATGCAATGCATGCTTGGTCGATTGCTCGAATAAGTTACATGCATGCTCTCTGTTACATGCAACGCATGCTTGGTCAATAATCCCTCCCTTGTCGCTGCTTGCTTCATTTCCATATATATAGTTGACCACTTGTTGTATTAATAAGATGTATTATGAAGAAGTTGCATCTATCTATCTATCTTCGATTATATCTGCAATTCAGAGATGAGCCTAAGCTCATCTACTCTCATTGAATAGTAAATTCGAGAAAATCGTAAAAAAAATTAAATTCTTAGGGCATCCAAGATTCTTGGGTGCACTAGGAGTGTGCCAATTTTCATGGTCAAATGACATCTGAGGAGCTCATGGCAGAAGAACAAAATTGAGCCTGCATAGTGCTTTCTTTCAAATTTTCTTTTACAGTCAAATTTTTTATATTATTTTGCCAAGAGCTCCTCGGATGTCATTTGACCACGAATATTTTCATGCACCTAGCGCACCTGAGTATGTTAGAGACCTTAAAATTTCAGATTTCTTTGAATTTTTTACTATTTTTAATTTATTGTTTATCGGCAGCAGTAGATGAGCATGGGCTCTGAAATCGCTGCTCTCCTATTGTATGCACTATACTAATTATAGACTTCTTATGAACTCACACGTTAATTCATTGTTGAAACATATTTCCCACCTCTCTCTGTCAATTTTTACTTTTGAAGCAACTAATTGGAGCATAAATTCAATACAGTAATCAGAGTCAATCTGCCATATCTCATCTATCTTTCCAATCTACCTTCAATCTCATCTTCATCATCTACGGCGCCTGCCCTCTTCTCCAACCAAAAAATCTGAGGAACTTACGAGAGAAAACTTCCTCCTATGGAAATGAAAGGCTCAACTTCTTCCCCAGATTCGTGGGCCTGGACTTCACGGCTACCTTGTTGGCAGCCTTCCTGCGCTCGTGAAAACCATGACATCCACACCCAATCCCCTTTACACGCCTGGATGGTTACGGATCGGCATATCTTTTCCTATCTCCTCAACTCTCTTTCCAAAGAAATCCTCATCCATGTCCTACATCTTGATGCATCTCAAGTTGTAAGGAGTGCCATCACCAACATGTTTGCATCCGACTTTCGCTCCGGCATCAATAATTTATGTATCTCTCTCACCAATGCCCAGAAGGGTAACAAATATGTTTTGGTGTATTTTTTTCGAACGAAGGGCCTCGCTAAACTACTTCACTGCTAGGAAATACCTCATACTAGGTAGAATCTTAGTAGTAGCGCGGGTTATATCTACCCCGCGTTGCTGATAATTAGTAGTAGCGCGGGATATAAACCCACGCTACTACTAAGTTGATAGTAGTAACGCTAGATATAAATCTCACGCTACTATTAAGTGATTCCCATCGTACCACCCGGACATGGTGTAGTAGTAGCGCGGGGTGCAAAACCTGCGCTACACTAACTAGATAGCTGTAGCGCATGTGAAACACACCACGCTACTACTATTTTGTCGCCAGCTATGCTGTAACTACAACATCCATGTATAAAATACCAACGCGTCCCGTCCCCTTCTAACTCATACCTTTCTCCTGGCCGCTGCGTCCTCATCCTACCCCCCCCCCCCCCAAGCTCCGAGCGGCTACTTCTCCAGCCTCCGACGAGGTGCAGATGTCGACCGCGGCGCAATATGTGGGGGGTTGTGTCGTTCCTTGTGCAGCAGCTCACGGCGACCTGCACATCCGCCACCGGCGAGGACGCGTGACCCCCCGTCCCGGTCGTCTCGCATCCGGCCAGCAACAGTGAGTCCACTCTCCTTCCCGTCTCCCCGTTCTTCATGCTCCGAGGCAGAAAAATTAACTAGGGAGCCCCGTGTGCTTTTTTTGTGGTAGATCTCGTCCTACCTAGCTTGGATCTGTGGACGGCGCATGTGGATCAGGCAACCTGGAAGCCGGCGGCTTCCGCAGGCTCATCTCCCTTGTTTGATCGATTTGCGGAGCCTGTACTAGTACTTGTGTTGGATTTCCAACCCAACGCACCGTGTACTAGTTGATGCAACTGATCGATGGATGTTTGGAGCGTATAAAATGAAATTGGTTGATTGTTTTAAATCCTAATTAGTTAGTAGTAGCGTGGGTATTATAGAAGCGCTACTACTAATAGTAGTAGTGCGGGGTAAAACACGCGCTACTATTAAAAAATAGCTGTAGCGTTGTAGTAGTACCGCGGGACCCCGTGCTAGTAGTAGGCGAAAAACCAACGCTACTAGTAGTGTTTTTTCTATTAGTGCTTGCAGGCGTCGTGAAGCCTCTCACTGAAGATGAGCTTGCAGTGGCGAAGCCACGTTATAACTATGTAGTCGCTTGACTACACAGGATTTCCATATGACATCAACCCCCACGTCTGCAAATATTTGGACTTTAACTACACAGGCCCATCTATTCTCTTATTCTCTTCTTGTGTAACAATTAGTTGGACTACTACTGGGCCACATGGCAAGAAGAAAGTCCAAAATCCCTTAGGCTGCGTTCGGTTCACAGGGAATTAAAGAGGTTTGGCAGGGATTGAGGGGGGATTAGATCTCCTACAAGTCAAATCCCCTCCAAATCCCCTCCAATCCCTGTGGGAAGAGGTGTAACCGAACAAAGCTTTAACTAAACGCACTCTATCGCGGTTGATCCCTCAACATGGATTAAGTCCCTCTGGTATATGGCCCTTAAACTACACACGAGCGGTCCAAAATCCCTTTAACTACACAGGCCCATCTATTCTCTTATTCTCTTCTTGTGTAACAATTAGTTGGGCTACTACTGGACCACATGGCAAGAAGAAAGTCCAAAATCCCTCAACATGGATTAAGTCCCTCTGGTATATTGCCTAGATACAAAAACCGAACATCTCTCACTTGATGCACTGGCGAACTGAGCACCTTCAGAACAACCGTGACGGATTCAAGTCCTCAGTAAACGCGGCATCACGTAGATGTGGTGTATACCATGGACGCGGTGCACCACGTGGACGTGGTGGAGGCCGCGGTGGCGGAAACAATTGATTCAACAGCGGTGGTGCTCATCCCTCCTACAACAACACTAGGGATGGGCGTGACCAAAAACGCTATACACAATACTAGCAAAGGAGAAAGCGCAAGACAGAAAAATAAATGGCTCAAGCACTCACATTTGGAAGCCTGCTCAAGCCGGCGACACAATTCTTGCGCCCGTTGGAGCTCTATGGAAGATCTTTGGCAGGCCTCCGTCAGTCGCGTGAGTTGAGCCTCATGTTTTTTCTGGCCCTCCTCATGAGCGCACAGTGCCGTTAACAGGGTGCCAATGGCGGATCCTATATGGCGCGTGGGCACCGCCTAGTGCCGTAGCGCGCAGCCCAGCTCCCCTTGCGCGCCTTCTTGGCCGGCCCATGTGGGGTGCGAGGTCCCCTAATTTTTTCTTTTTTCTTTGATGTTTCTTTTTTTATATTTGTCGATTTTCAATTTCTTCTTCATCTCCATTTTTTCTTCATTATTTTTTTCTCATTGTTATGATTTTTTGTCTTGAACATTGTTTTCACTGCATTCAAAATATGTTCATGAAATTTACAAAAAATTCAACATGATTTAAAAAATCATCAAATACAAAAATGTTCATCCAGTTTTCAAAAAGTTCATCCGATTTTCAAAAAAGTGTTCTTGAATTGAGTTGTTTATTCATCAAGTTAAAAAATGAAAAATGTACATCTAATTCAGAAAATGTTCATCGTATTCCGTAATTTTGTTCACCGTAATTTTGTTCATCCAGTTTTTTGTTCACCGTAGTTTTGTAAAAATGTTTATCAAATTCAAAAAATGTTCAACCATTTTTCAAAAATTTCATCGGATTTTTTTCAGAAAATTTTCTTTCATTGAGAATTTGTTCATCAATATCCAAATTTACAAACATTTTTTAAAATCATGAAGTTTTGACAAATTTATGAAAATTATTCGAATTCAGGGACATTTGTTTGGCTCGACAAACGTTTTTGAAATTCGCATTTTTTTTAATTTTGGAAATTTTTTAAATCCTGAATTATTTAAAAAAGAAAAACAAAAATGAAATAAAACGAAACGAAACAAGAAAATAGAGGGCTCCCCGCTGCCGCTCATTGGGCGGCCCAAAATGGGCACGCGGGGAGTGCGCGCGAGTCTGCTCCCTGGCGCGCGTGCTGCGCCATATAGGAGCTCTCGGTGCCAACCTCATGTTTTGAGAGTCCTTACACTTCTTTGTTTTCTTCAACAGAAGCCCTCACGACGGCAGTCGACATCAATGGCGGCCTTTATCTGCTCCACGGTTTCCTGCATAACTCAGGCTTTATAGCAGGCATCCTGGGGCGCCAAATCAGAGTAATCCCGCTCCTTGTGCGCCCCCCCCCCTCCCCCAGCGACTAGCTGTTGAAACCATTTAATTTCTTATGATGTTGCTCATTGATAACCCACGAGTATAGGGGATCGCAACAGTTTTCAATAAGAGTGTCGAACCCAACAAGGAGCTAAAGGTAGAACAAATATTCCCTCAAGTTCTATCGACCACCGATACAACTCTACGCATGCTTGACGTTCGCTTTACCTAGAACAAGTATGAAACTAGAAGTACTTTGTAGGTGTTGTTGGATAGGTTTGCAAGATAATAAATAGTGCGTAAATAAAAAGTAGGGGCTGTTTAGATAAAGAAATAATAAAGTAAATATAGCGAATGTGGAAAAGTGGTGGTAGGAGTTGCGAAATTGCCCCTAAGCAATTGACTACTTTACTAGACCGATAGCAAGTATTATGTGGGAGAGGCCACTGCTAGCATGTCATCCCTGACTTGGAATTCTATGCACTTATGATTGGAACTATTAGCAAGCATCCGCAACTACTAATGTTCATTAAGGTAAAACCCAACCATAGCATTAAGGTATATTGGTCCCCCTTCAATCCCGTATGCATCAATTTCTATGCTAGGTTGAAACTTCTGTCACTCTTGCCCTCCAATACATAGTCCTATCAACATACAACTAACCCTAGGGTGTGATCCACGCGCGCAATCATATGATGGGCCCCAAAGGACAGCAACATAACCACAAGCAAATTAAATCAATCATAGCAATTCATCAACCACCGATAGGACAACGAAAATTTACTCAGACATCATAAGATGGCAACACATCATTGGATAATAATGTGAAGCATAAAGCACTATGTTCAAGTAGAGGGTACAGCAGGTTGCTGGACAGTGGACCGTTGTAGATAGAGGGGGGAAGGTGATGGAGACGTTGGTGAAGATGGCGGAGGTGTTGGTGTAGATCGCGGTGATGATGATGGCCCCCGGTGGCACTCCGGTGCCACCAGAAGAGAGGGGGAGAGAGCCCTCCTCCTTCTTATTCTTCCTTGACCTCCTCCCTAGATGGGAGAAGGGTTTCCCCTCTGGTCCATGGCCTCCATGGCACGGGAGGGGCGAGAGCCCCTCCGAGATTGGATCTGTCTCTCTGTCTCCCTCTGTTTCTGCGTTCTCAGATTCTTCCCTTTCATCCTTTCTTATATTTCTGGAGATCCGTAACTCCGATTGGGCTGAAATTTTGACACGATCTCTATCCGGATATTAGCTTTCTTGCGGGGAAAGAAGGCCATCAACCGCCTTACGGGTGGCCCACGAGCGTCAGGGGCGCGCCTGGGGGGGGGGGGGGCAGGCGCGCCCTCTTGCCTCGTGGCCACCTCGGGCACCGTCTCGCGTGGATTTTTCTTTCCAAAAATCATATATATTCCAAAAAAAATCTCCGTCAGTTTTTATTCCGTTTGGACTCCGTTTGATATGGATATTCTGCGAAACAAAAAACATGCAACAAACAAGAACTGGCACTGGGCACTGGATCAATATGTTAGTCCCAAAAATAGTATAAAAAGTTGCCAAAAGTATATGAAAGTTATAGAATATTGGCATGAACAATCAAAAATTATAGATACGACAGAGACGTATCAGCATCCCCAAGCTTAATTCCTGCTCGTCCTCGAGTAGGTAAATGATAAAAAAGATAATTTTTGATGTGAAATGCTACCTAGCATAATCTTGATCATATATCTAATCATGGAATGAATATTAAGATACGAGTGATTCAAAGCAATAGTCTATCATTTGACATAAAAACAATAATACTTCAAGCCCACTAATAAAGCAATCATGTCTTTTCAAAATAACAATGCCAAAGAAAGTTATCCCTACAAAATCATATAGTCTGGCTATGCTCCATCTTCACCACACAAAATACTCACATCATGCACAACCCCGATGACAAGCCAAGCAATTGTTTCATACTTTTGACGTTCTCAAACCTTTTCAACTTTCACGCAATACATGAGCGTGAGCCATGGACATAGCACTATAGGTGGAATAGAATGGTGGTTGTGGAGAAGACAAAAAGGAGAAGATAGTCTCACATCAACTAGGCATATCAATGGGCTATGGAGATGCCCATCAATAGATATCAATGTGAGTGAGTAGAGATTGCCATGCAACGGATGCACTAGAGCTATAAGTATATGAAAGCTCTAACTGAAACTAAGTGGGTGTGCATCCAACTTGCTTGCTCATGAAGACCTAGGGCATTTGAAGAAGCCCATCGTTGGAATATACAAGTCAAGTTCTATAATGAAAATTCCCACTAGTATATGAAAGTGATAACTCAAGAGACTCTCTATATGAAGAACATGGTGCTACTCTGAAGCACAAGTGTGGTAAAAGGATAGTAACATTGCCCCTTCTCTTTTTCTCTCATTTTTGTTTCTTTTTTTCTCTCTTTTTTTCTCTTTTTTTGTAGGCTTCTTTGGCCTCTCTCCTTTTTTTGTGGGGCTTCTTTGGCCACTTTTATTTTGATAACCTTACATGGGACAATGTTCTAATAATGATGATCATCACACTTTTATTTACTTACAACTCAATATTACAACTCGATATCTAGAACAAGGATATGACTCCATATGAATGCCTTCGACGATGTACCGGGATGTGCAATGATCTAGCGTAGCAATGACATCAAAAAATGGACAAGCCATGAAAACATCATGCTAACTATCTTACGATCATGCAAAGCAATATGACAATGAATTCTCAAGTCATGTATATGATGATGATGAAAGTTGCATGGCAATATATCTCGGAATGGCTATGAAAATGCCATGATAGGTAGGTATGGTGGCTGTTTTGAGGAAGATATATGGTGGGTTTATGGTACCGGCGAAAGTTACGCGGTACTAGAGAGGCTAGCAATGATGGAAGGATGAGAGTGCGTATAATCCATGGACTCAACATTAGTCATAAAGAACTCACATACTTATTGCAAAAATCTATTAGTCATCGAAACAAAGTACTACGCGCATGCTCCTAGGAGGATAGATTGGTAGAAAAAGACCATCGCTCGTCCCCGACCGCCACTCATAAGGAAGACAATCAATAAATACCTCATGCTCCAACTTCGTTACATAACGGTTCACCATACGTGCATACTACGGGAATCACAAACCTCAACACAAGTATTTCTACAATTCACAACCACTCACTAGCATGACTCTAATATCACCATCTTTATATCGTAAAACTATTGCAAGGAATCAAACATATCATATTCAGTGATCTACAAGTTTTATGTAGGAGATTATGACTAACCATGTGAATGACCAATTCTTGTCATCTCTCTAAATAGATATAATTGAAGCAAGAGAGTTTATTTATTTCTACAAAAGATATGCCCACGCTCTAACAAATATAAGTGAAGCAAAAGAGCATTCTATAAATGGTGATTTTCTATGTAAAGAGAAACATGCAATCCAGACTTCAAATGATATAAGTGAAGCACATGAAGCATTCTATAAAGCCATACTCAAAAGATATAAGTGAAGTGCATAGAGCATTCTATAAATCAACCAAGGACTGCATCATACCAGCATGGTGCATAAAAGAAAAATGAAAACTAAATGCAAAAGACGCTCCAAGATTGCACATATCGCATGAATGAAACGAATCCGAAAACATACCGATACTTGTTGAAGAAAGAGGGGATGCCTTCCGAGGCATCCCCAAGCTTAGACGCTTGAGTCTCCTTGAATATTTACTTGGGGTGCCTCGGGAATCCCCAAGATTGAGCTCTTGCCTCTCTTCCTTCTTCTCACAAGGAGACCTTCTCAATCATCGAACACTTCATCCACACAAAACTTCAACAGAAAACTCGGTAAGATCCGTTACTATAATAACGCAAATCACTACTCTAAGTACTGTTGCAAACCAATTCATATTTTATTTTTGCATTGTGTCTACTGTAATATAACTTTTTCATGGCTTAATCCACTAAAATAAATTGATAGTTTCATCAAAATAAGCAAATTATGCATCAAAAACAGAATCTGTCTAAAACAGAACAGTCTGTAATAATCTGAACATTCACCATACTTATGATACTTGAAAATTTCTACCAAAATTAGTAAAAATAAAAAATTTGTATAGGAAGACAGTGCAAAAAGAATCAGAACCATTTGGCGTTCCAGCAAAAAATGTATAATCGCGCACTACAGCCAAAGTTTCTGTCCTGCATCGTACAAACCATCAAGCAAATGTAAACATCCTAAAGGCAAACCTTGGCACATTATTTTTATTTATAAACTTTATAAAAGAACACAACAGAAATAAATGGCTCTCTAAAACTTCCGGGTTGTCTCCCTCGCAGCGCTTTCTTTAAAGCAATTAAGCTAGGCATATAGTGCTCAAGTAATGGATCCACCCGGATCCCAAGGTATATCAAAGCCAATTTTAATTAACAATGATTTGTAATTTAGTGGTGAGCACAAGGTAACATATATCATGTAATGACGAAGTCTAACTCTCTTCCAATGCATCAGCATGTCATAAAATAACAATTCATGCACACATAGTAAAGGCCAATGCATAATATAAACAGTTTCTTGTAATTTTATTGTATTGGAAACATAGAGAGGTGGAGATATAGTTCCTCTCTCATAATAATTGCAAGTAGGAGCAGCAAGCACATGCATATTATATTCATCAAAATCATCATGTGTAGTAGTAAAAGGCAACCCATCAATTTAATCCTTAATAAGTGCAAACTTCTCCGATATAGTGTAGTTGAGAGAATTTAAAAAGATAATAAGACTATCATGTGTGGGTGCAATAGCAACAATTTCATTTTTAACATAAGGAACTATAGCAAGTTCATCTCCATAAGCATAATTCATATTGGCATCTTGGCCACAAGCATAGCAAGCATCATCAAAAAGGGATATTTCAAGAGAATCAACGGGATCATAACAATCGTCATAGCAATCATCCTTCGGTAAGCACGAAGGGAAATTAAATAATGTATGAGTTGAAGAGTTACTCTCATTAGAAGGTGGGCACGGGTAGCTAATCATCTCTTCCTCCTCTTGTTCTTCGCTCTCCTCCTCATCTTTTTCATCCAATGAGCTCACAGTTTCATCAATTTCTTCTTTCATAGACTCCTGCAAAATATTATTCTCTTCTTGGACAGCGGAGTAGTACTCAATATATGGTTCAACATAGGCATTAGAAGCATAATTATCATAGCAATATTTAAGTATGGCAAAAAATTTAGATTTGTAAAGAGTAGCATCATACTTTTCAATCAAAGAAGCAATTCCATAAGCACCCTTAAAAGCAACAAATTCTTTAATTTGTTGAACATCATAGTAACTATAAACATCCTTAGTATACGAAGATACGATTCCATTATCACTAAACAAACATTGGTAGGGAAGGTGTTTCTTAGGGTCTTCAGAACAACAAGTATAATCATATATTTCACATAAATTCCAAGCATAGCATTGCAAACGATGAATTTGATCCAGTAAAGTTTTCCCTTTTTCAGATATTCGGTGTCGCACATAACAAGCATGCTCATCTAAGGATTTGCCCTCAACTAAGCTAGTTGGGGTTTCAGCACGAGCACATAGGGATCGAAGATGATCCAAGTAATAAGCTTCAGCGGTGTGATAGATTTTGAGTGGTTCTTCAACCATTGGTTTAGTAGGTACAACTAATTTTTTTGGTATTTTGCGTTTCCTACCCATAACTAAAGATAGAAAACAACTAAGAACAGAAAATAAAAATTACTTAGTGATAAAGCAAACAAGCACACACGAGAATATTCACCCCACGCTATTGCTCCCCGGAAACGGCGCCAGAAAAAGAGGTCTTGATAACCCACAAGTATAGGGGATCGCAACAGTTTTCGATAAGTAAGAGTGTCGAACCCAACGAGGAGCTAAAGGTAAAACAAATATTCCCTCAAGTTCTATCGATCACCGATACAACTCTACGCACGCTTGACGTTCGCTTTACCTAGAACAAGTATGAAACTAGAAGTACTTTGTAGGTGTTGTTGGATAGGTTTGCAAGATAATAAAGAGTACGTAAATAAAAAGTAGGGGTTGTTTAGATAAAGAAACAATAAAGTAAATATAGCGAGTGTGCAAAAGTGGTGGTAGGAGTTGCGAAATTGCCCCTAAGCAATTGACTACTTTACTAGACCGATAGCAAGTATTATGTGGGAGAGGCCCCTGCTAGCATGTCATTCCTGACTTGAAATTCTATGCACTTATAATTGGAACTATTAGCAAGCATCCGCAACTACTAATGTTCATTAAGGTAAAACCCAACCATAGCATTAAGGTATATTGGTCCCCCTTCAATCCCGTATGCATCAATTTCTATGCTAGGTTGAAGCTTCTATCACTCTTGCCCTCCAATACATAGTCCTATCAACATACAAATAACCCTAGGGTGTGATCCACGCGCGCAATCATATGATGGGCACCAAAGGACAGCAACATAACCACAAGCAAATTAAATCAATTATAGCAATTCATCAACCACCGATAGGACAACGAAAATTTACTCAGGCATCATAAGATGGCAACTCATCATTGAATAATAATATGAAGCATAAAGCACCATGTTTAAGTAGAGGGTACAGCGGGTTGCGGGAGAGTGGACCGTTGTAGATAGAGGGGGGAAGGTGATGGAGATGTTGGTGAAGATGGCGGAGGTGTTGGTGTAGATCACGGTGATGATGATGGCCTCCGATGGCACTCCGGTGCCACCGGAAGAGAGGGGGAGAGAGCCCCCCTCCTTCTTATTCTTCCTTGACCTCCTCCCTAGATGGGAGAAGGGTTTCCCCTCTGGTCCATGGCCTCCATGGCACGGGAGGGGCGAGAGCCCCTCTGAGATTGGATCTGTCTCTCTGTCTCTCTGTTTCTGCGTTATCAGATTATTCCCTTTCACCGTTTTTTATATTCTCGGAGATCCTTAACTCCGATTGGGCTGAAATTTTGACACGATCTCTATCTAGATATTAGCTTTATTGCGGCGAAAGAAGGGCATCAACCGCCTTACGGGTGCCCCACGAGGGTCAGGGGCGCGCCCTCCTGCCTCGTGGCCACCTCGGGCACCGTCTCGCATGGATTTTTCTTCCCAAAAATCATATATATTCCAAAAAAAATCTCCGTCAGTTTTTATTCCGTTTGGACTCCGTTTGATATGGATATTCTGCGAAGCAAAAAAATGCAACAAACAGGAACTGACACTAGGCACTGGATCAATATGTTAGTCTCAAAAATAATATAAAAAGTTGCCAAAAGTATATGAAAGTTAATATTGGCATGAAATAATCAAAAATTATAGATACGACGAAGACGTATCACTCATCAACAAAATACACAAACTTGGTCAGAAAGGGAAAATTAAAGCGGTCAGTGTATGAATGGCAAAGCACGAGTATGTACAGTGCAAGTCGCTGCTCAGCTAGCTGTTCGCACAGCACAGCAACTTTCGTAGCCAAGCCCCACGTTTCATCTGCTAAGTTTTGTGAACAACAAAAAGCAAGGATATGTGTCAGTGAAATGTCACGCCGAATGATTTCCGTCCATCATCGAATGCAAGTGAGCAAGGACCTGAGCCTGGTCAGGACGAGTTGTCCTCAGGCCTGGAGACTGCTACGGTGCTACCTAAATAAGGCCATTTGCAGGCATGTTTGTAGGTAAAACTTCATTTCAGTGCAAACCTACAGGGTATCTTCTAGCCAGATTGTAGACGGACAGGCACGATATCAGATGGGATTCTAATCATTCCACTGAAACAAGTTTTACGAAAACTACCATATGCATGTGATACTTCTAGCAACCGATCCTTCGTCCTCTTTACATGCCACGGCTTTTTTCTTTCCAGGAAGACGATGGAGCAATATAATCTACCTGTGAGGGAGAAACTACGCCCTAGAAAATATAAATTGTACAATAGCCATGTAGGCTTTCTGCTCCAACAACACTCAGACCAGCACATGGAGGAACTCAGCATTGCCACTAACCAACAACCAAGAAAAGTATCAAACAAGGATTCACTCATGTACAGCAGCCTCCTAAATCTGGAGATCCAGATCCGGAGGGCCTGACCCTCGACTTGCCAACAACAACGAAGCGACCATAGTGACGGGTGAGGAGTCAGAATAGAGAGGCCATCGACGCCTCGACGCCTAGACCTGAAGGATGGACTCAGTGGAGCTTCGCCGGACAGCTCTCGCTCACCAAGCAATAGAGTGTTCACCAAACATACGACTAGGAGAGATAAAAGTGGGTTTCATGAAATATGTTCAAGTGATTAGAGGGATATCATACCTTTCATCTCACCCATCGATTCGCAATCGGATAGCTCCGATTGAAAATTTTCAGGTACGCACTAAAATACAGTTTTTCACCTGATATGTTGCCTTTAATTCAGTTTTCCTTCAAAAAACTACTTTTTATTTTATTTATTCATTTATTAGTATATAAGTTTTTGTTTGCCAGGAAAAAGAAAAAGCAACCGTCGCATTAAAAATCAGTCGCATGTTAAACGATTGGCCACTATTTAGCCTACCTAGTGCTTGCCCTTGTAGTTAGCGGTAGGCGTTTTCCAATTGATTGTTCTGGTTAGTAGCGAATTGACGGGTAAGACATACAAATTACTTTTATAGTATATCTGATGGGCAAGTCAGCGGTCAGGAGTTTTCCATTTGATAATTTTTGTTAGCTGAAAATTGATGAGACGATGCTGGTGCCCGGTAGGGTACAGTTTTAATTAAACACTGATCTCATGTTGAAACGTCACGGCACTGTTTGTTCCCAGGCAGGGTGCCGTCTCATTAAACTCTGATGTTGAAAAAAAATGTATTGACATGGACCGTTGGCTGCTTTTTAGGGAACTACAGAAAAAAAATGGGGAGAGGAAATGTTGAACCCTGTTTGCTGAAGGTGGTATGACACAAGGCGCCACGTAGCCCCACCGTAAACGCGGCATGACACAAAAGGACACTACACAACAATTTCTTTTCCGGAAAGGTTACCAATATTTAGATGGTATGTTTATATATTTCTGAGTCAGACTACATAATGGCAATTGTCGGTCTAGTGGTTAACATTACTAGCTGTACATTTTTAAAAGGGACACTGAGAAAAATTAATTTGTTAATCTTCCAAGTTGCACATTGTCACTAGTGCAGGTGCACAATTTTTGTTCTTTTATGCCCCCTCTGTCCCATAATGTAAGACGTTTTTGTAAGCTAACTTTAAGGGTAGAAGTAAACACATAAAAGTGATGGTGCAGACAAGGGAGAAGACTCTGAGCATGACAACCTTCTTCTGCTAGTTTGTGATGGTTGATTGTGTAGAATAGTTCCCCATTTCTCTAAATGCCTATGTGTGCCACATCGCCTCTTTTTGTTCTCATGGGTGACTATCTTGTTTCTTTTACATTCTGTTCGGATGGTTAGATACCTATTAAACGATCGTTGGTATCCTCAAATCCTGCTTTCTATACAAAGCAAGGTTGCATGGCACGTGCTCTTAAATCTTAACCATAGCCTTGCACTCCTCTAATGAATGGAACAGTGCAATAGTACACATAGCATATTCCAAATTAATGCAACAATAGTCGTTGGGTGGCGACATCTGAGCAACGAGGAATTTTTTCTCTTTTCCTCCGAAATTATTGTCGCTCGTGGCAATCGTTAGCCACTCGTACCAACTTTCTAAGGCCCCGTGTGAAAAGTAAATAAACATAACTCAAGCAAATAAATACAATATGAATATATATTTAATGATAGGTCTAGTGCTATTGATTTGGTGTTGTAGATGTTGATATTGTTTCTATGAAATTGGTCAAACTAAAAGAATGACTTAAGAACATGTATCTATAACTTACGAAAACTCGATGACTTATGTCGATGGCAATAGGTGAGCGACCTAGATTTTTTTTCTCCTTTGATCCCAAAATTTCCTACTCATGTGTTATAATTTATCTTGTTTCCATGCATATGTACTTCTTGTTCCCAAGAAAAACAAGAAATAACCCTGGTAAGTAAATACATGAATATTTTTAAAATTCATGGAAATATTTTGAAATTCAAAAACATATTTTAATTCTTGAACATATTTGACTTTCTTGAACCTTTTTTGAATCCATGAACCTTTTTGATATCATGATCTTTTTTTTAATTCACACACTAGTGCAGAACCGGGCAATAGCACCGGTTCGTAAGGCCCTTTAGTGCCGGTTTGGTAACCGGCGCTAAAATGTAGGCACTAAAGCTCCCCCCCCTTTAGTACCGGTTCAGCATGAACCAGTACTAAAGGGCAACCACGTGGCACAAGCCAGCTTCGGGGGCAGGGAGCCCTTTAGTACCGGTTGGTGTCACCAACCGGTATTAAAAGGTTGGGGGGGTTTTGGGTTTATGATTTCTTTTTTATTTAATTTTGTGTTTTCCATTTAATTCTTTTTCGTTTGCTGGTATTTTATGATACTACATATTGTACACGTTATGCATATATATAAATAGAATTTCTAGTAGAACCGGTCATAATATATATCATCGAATGTCTCACAACCACCATCAATTAATTCACACATATATACACACATGTATATATATACAATTTCTCCTAATTGGTGCCTTTGGAGCCAGTGGCATTAGCCTAGCTAATTGGTGCCTTCGGAGCACGATAACAATTGGAAGTGGTTCATGGGGCGGTAGCGGGTAATAGTATTCTTCTTTGGGATCTATGACCTGGTCGAGCAAAAATCCCACTATTTCCTCTTGAATTGCTTCTATGCGGTCCTCTGCTAGGAGCTTGTCCCACACCACTTTGAACTGTTAAGAAGGAGATCAATATGCATGTGTATTAGTTGTGTGACTAGATATCGATAATGGTGTAAAAATTGTGAATAGTGTTCTGACAAACGTACCCACTCCTGTCTTTGAGATTTGCTCCTTTCGGACGCCATCATGCGAATGTTCTCGCAAACGTAGTATGCACATAGATTATTCCCCGGCGCCTGCTTCAGGGCCTTTACGAGAATGGAATTTGATCAGATAATAATTAATCAAGCATGATAATTAAAGAGATGGCAGCTAGTTAGTACTACTTAATTACTTACCTAGGGTCGATACCATTTCAGATTTTGTTTCCATGGGCCTGGAGTGGCCCTGATGAACTTTGCCCAAGCCCTGCCCACCGACAAAGAAAATGAATAAATGGGTTATTAAATAGTTGTTATCAGGAAATGACGAACTAATTAAATAGGCCGAGATATAGTTAATAATGATTGAAATTACCTGTTGACTATCCCCTTCACGATGGTGTAGTCACTTGCTTTCTTAAGTAGTAAGTCTAGTACTTCAACTGTTCCTTCATCAACTTTAATGATTAACAAGATCCAGTGAAATCTGCATGCACACACGTTTGCATGTCTTAATTAAGCGGGCATATGTAAGCAAAAACATGTAGCTAGCTAGTAGGGAAAAACAGAATTTGTAGTACAAGACAGTGTGACTCACTGGAAGTTGTAAGGAAGTAGTATATCTTCATTGTATTTGAGGTCCTTGAAGAACTCTAGCATGCTTTCCTCTACACTTTTTTCGTGATATGGATCTATTTTCCATGTGTATTCATTAATGGTATTTGGGTCAACGAACCCAATGCCATAGCGTCCACCTTTTTTCATTTCATAAATCTTCATCCTACATAATACCACAGAAAAGAATATAGTGAGGATAATTACAGGTAATGATTGATCAAAATGATCACTACAGCTAGCTTGAGACTTAAATTACAGAAAGAAATCACTTACAGACAATAGCAACTGACGATAGATTTGTCGAGTGCGTCTTGATTGTATAGCTGAAATAGTTCTGAATACTCAACGGTCACAACTTTCTCATGGTAGTAATGATCCTTCTTGGCATTCACCATGAGGGACTCTCGATTGGAAATCTTGGTAATGTCCATGTACCATTGATGCAATTCATACATTCTCGTTGGGAGCTTATTGACCTCGTCTGGCTCGACCAAAGGTTGGCCCCGGGCATATTTTCGTTTTATTTCCTCCTCTCTAGTCGGAGACATGGGCTTGATATCGAGGAGTTGCCCAACAGTGATCCCGATCGTTTCAGCCTGCGCAATATGCTCCTCAGTTATTACCACATCGCCCACCCCGGGAACGTTAATGGTTTGCCCACAATAATATTGGGCGCGCCTACTCTCATGTGTTGTTGGCACAACAAGCGGGGGGATTGATTGCGCCGCCTGTTCTCCCAGCCGAGGAATGGTTTTACCGCTCCTTTTGCTAGCTGATTTGCTCGAGCTTGAGCTCGCCTCTTTCTGTAGACATGCTCGATTTAACTTCTTGATGTGGCGCTCATAGTCTGTGTCAACAGGCTTGGGAGCTGGTGCTCTAGCCATACGAATGAAGTGGTCAATCTTTTCCACAGGCACTTTCTCCCTTGGCGGCGGTGGCGGTTTCGGTGCAAAATGGGCTTCCACCTCGGCCTTCGATATGGCTACGTTTTCCTCCTCGGACTTGTCGTAAGGCCTCTGCGGAAGAGGCGCGAGGCTTGGACCATATTGAAATCGCTTGCCTCCGCCTGTACCTCCAGTACTACCTCGACTTGTACCGCTACGCACCATAGCTGAGGCGGCTCTCTTCCGTGATTGCTGAGGCGGCGAAGACGGCTGACGTGGCTGAGTTGGAGGAGGAGGAGTGGCCTGAAGTTGTGCCGGACTTGGAGGAGGAGTGGCCTGAAGCTGTGCCGGACTTGGAGGAGGAGTGGCCTGACGCTTTGCCGGACTTGGAGGAGGAGTGGCCTGAAGCTGTGCCGGACTTGGAGGAGGAGTGGCCTGACGCGTTGGTGGACTTGGAGGAGCGGGAGTCTGCTGACTCGGTGGCGGACTTCGACGAGGAGTCGGATGACGCGGTGTCTGTGGCCTTCGAAAGATGATGCAATCCTTTCTCCATAGGATGATACGATGGTTGGCCTCTCCCAGTGTGTGCTCATCGTCACCTCCAGGAATGTCAAGCTCTAGCCCCGAATATTGGTCCACCACCTCATCAACCAAGACACGAGCATAGCCCGCTGGAATCGGGTTGCAATGGAAGGTTGCCTCGGGGGGATTTGTAAAAGCAAGGGCGTCCGCCACCTTCATGGATATGTTCTTCATTTTGAAGTGTAGCTCGCAGTTAGTGTTCTCCATGATGTCATCCACTGGGTAGCTATCCAGCAATGCGTCGCCTGGGGCGGAACCCATGCTGCTTCTCGGCATGGATGGGACGGTGCTATCCAATGATGGATCATCCGCTAGCTGCTGAGACCCCCTTTGCTGGATAAGTGAGTCGATCTGCTCCTGCTGCCGCTGGAATTTGACTGCCAAGTCCGCGTGCGCTGATTCTAGGCCTTGAAGGCATTCATAGTCTAGCTTCCTCTGCTTCTCCTCCATCTTCCTCTTCTTCTCCTCCGCAGTCTTCTTTCTCGCACGGGTTCTGTAGTCGGCGTTCTAGTCCGAAAACCCCTCATACCACGGCATAGCGCCCATGCCTCGTGTTCTTCCTGGGTGTTTAGGATTTCCCAAGGCACAAGTAAGCTCATTGTTCTCTCTGTTTGGCTCGAACACCCCCGATCGAGCCTCTTCTATTGCAACAAGTAGCTTATATTCGGCTCCGTCCAGACATGCCTTCTTCGAAACTTTGCCTGTCTTCGAGTCCAACTCCCCCCATGCGCATAGAACCAAGTCCTGCACCTGGGGGGCCAGCTCAATGTTTCTGGAGTGACACCTGCATCCAGCATCTCTTTCTTAGACTTATCCCACTTAGGCATTCCCACCGCATAGCCACCTGGCCCCAGCTTATGGAACTTATCCTTTTTTGCGGCATTGGCCTTGTTTATTCTCGACCGTTCCTTAGATAATTCCGAATCCTTGAATTTCACGAAATCGTCCCAATGAGCACTTTGCTTCTCTAGTGTTCCCTCGAATACTGGAGTCTTCCTTCCTCCCTTGACGTACTTGGCCCATTCACGAATCTTGTGGTTCTTGAATGCAACCGCCATCTTCCTAAGAGCAGCGTCCTTGACTTTCTCCACATCTGCATCTGTGAAATGATCTGGTAGGGTGAAATGTTCCATGAGCGTTTCCCAAAGCAGAAGTTTTTGTCTGTCGTCGACAAAAGTAACTCCTGGACGTGGCTTTGCTGGCTCTCTCCATTCTTGAAGGGAGATCGGGAGTTGGTCCTTCACAAGAACTCCGCACTGACGAATGAACTTGTCCGCAATCTTCTTAGGCGCTAATGGTTCGCCATTAGGTTTGATGGCCTCGATATTGTACTTTACGCCCTCCTTCAACTTTTTGTTCGGGCCTCGTTTCCTGTTGCCTGAAGATTTGCTCGATCCGGATGGCTGAAAGAAGAAAGATCGATTCGTTAATATATCTTCAAGTCATTTAAAACATGTGATGATCACCAGATGCCTGCTTATATAAATATATATACCTCGCCGGTCTTTGTTGTTTCAAGATCAACATTTTCTTCGTCATGTTCATAGTTCATGACTTCATCAATTCGGTCGTCGCGATCGAATATCATATCACCCTCCCCGGTGTTGTTTAGATATTCGGAGCCGTCATAATCTTCTTCATTCTGATCATCATCTGGCCCGCGAGGATTGCGTATGATATTGAACAGGGCCTCTTCTCCCTCTCTGCCGGTATTGTCCGCCATAGGTTTTGTTTAACTAATCCAAAAGAAATATATTCAAATTACAATGCATGGATGCAATCAATTAATAAGGAAAAACTGAATCAATCATAGTACATAATAAGCATCATCGAATATAATCTCGAATACGTCGTCTCGAATAATAGATATAATCTCGAATACATCGTCTCGAATAATAGATATAATCTCGAATACATCGTCTCGAATAATAGATATAATATCGAATACATCACTAGCTAGCTAGCTAGCAAGCTAATAAAGATCGAATACTACAGAGTAATCTAGGCCACTCGCGGTTCCTGAGGTGCGGGCGGTGGACACCCAAAGAGAAGGAACCATCACTGGATCATAGCTCGGGTGATCTCCCAAAAGAATCTGCCAGGTATTGGAGAACCTGACATCCATAGCAGCCATGTAGCGATGGACGTGCTCGTCCTCCTCCCTGACACGGCGATGTACCACCTCCGGCGGGGCCGGCTCCCTCCGCACCGAAAGTGGCCCACGCGAACGCCACCAAAGGAGATGAGGGTCGACGACGGGACCCGGGGCCGGGTTCCTCACTAAGCGTCGCGCCCCTGAAGGTAGCACCTCCCAGTGCCAGCCCGGCGGAGCCCAGTCCCGGACATGGGTCCTCTGAAGCAGGACGTCGTCGCGAACGGGTCGACGGCGAGGATGCGGGCCGAGCATCGTCGACAACAAATACTGTATGCCGCAAAAGTAAAGTAACATTTTTTAAATGATGGATTGTGATTTCATATATGCAAATTCTAAATTTTATAACTAAAACTAACATTTCTAATATTTCTATAACTAAAACTAACATTTCTAATATTTCTATAACTAAAAAACATTTCTATATAACTAACATTTCCAATATTTCTATATAACTAACATTTCTATAACTAAAACTAACATTTCTAATAATTCTATAACTAAAAAACAGAAAGATTGCTAACAATTCTATAACAATGTGTGTGTGTGTGTGTGTGTGTGTCTGTGGTTGGCGGTCGGGGCAGGAGCTCACCGGCGAGGCGCGACGACGGTGGGCGGCGACGGGGACGGGGACGGAGACGGAGACGGGGCGGCGACTACGTATGGGAGGATGGGCCGGGCGGGGACGACGGGAGGACGGGGCGGGGCGCGGCGACGGGGCGCGGCGCGGCGACGGCGACGGACGACGACGGGGACGGCGACGGACGGCGACGGACGACGACGGGGACGGCGACGGACGGCGACGGGGCAGAGGAGAAAGAAGCAGGGAGAGATGAGAAACTGACAATTTTTTTGAAGTGTTATCTTATATATAACAACCTTTAGTACCGGTTGGAGCCACCAACCGATACTAAAGGTCTGTTTTGGCCAGGCCAAGCGGCGGGAACGGCACCCCTTTAGTACCGGGTGGTGGCTCCAACCGGTACTAAAGCCCCCCCCCCCTTTAGTACCGGTTGGAGCCACGACCCGATACTAAAGGGTGTGCGCTGCCAGGCGAGGGGCGTAAAAGTTTAGTCCCACCTCGCTAGCCGAGGGGCACTCGCACCTGCTTATAAGCCCCGCCGTCGCTGCTGTCTCGAGCTCCTCTCTTAAGCAGGCCTTCTTGGCCTACCTCTTCTGCGATGCCCTGTTGGGCCTACTGGGCTAGCGGGCCTGCATCCTGGCCCAACTAGAATTTGGATTTCTAGTCGTATGCCGGCCGTTGTGGCCCAGTAGGTGGGCTTTTTTTCTTATTTTTTTGCTTTATTTATTTTCATTTTATTTATTTTAGAGTTGTTTTTTGTTGTATTTAGAGTTTGTTTATGAATATTTTTGCTTTAGGTACAAAAAATTACAAACTTTCTGCTAGTACCGGTAGTTTACAAATTTGAATAGTTTAAATTTTGAATTATTTGAAATTTGTGTGAATCACTAGTTTATGAATAACTTAATTTTGAAAATAGATTTTTCAGTGATTCTTTTTTCTTATGTTTAATACTAGTGTGTTTTATCAGTATATTCAATTTGGTAATGCTTAGGTTATTTAAAAAATGAAATGCCTTTGTAACGGATGAGTTTTCGTCCGAAACCCTAGTACTTCGAAAGAGATTGTCCATTTTGTACACGAAGTGCATCCAGTTTTTGCGGTAACCCTCTCTACTTTTTTGCACATGCTATGTGGGTGAAATTATGATACCATGCCAACTTTCAACCTTTTCTGAGTTCATTTGAAATGCTTTTCAATTTCAGGGTCATTTAGCTGAAAAAATCAGTAAATGCATGAAAGAATTTGCTTGCACATAAAATTTCTTCGCGTTTCAAATGCCAAAACACATAACTAGCTACCCTAACTATTACAGAGATTCCCTCCTGGGTGTGAAACACAGAAGAAAGTGATGATAGTGAAGCCGATCACATCCCAGATCTTTGGGTGTGAAACTTTTTCTTCGCGTGTGTCCCTTTGCGCCGTAGCCATGGAAAATCTTCATCATTTAACTGGATGCTCGGGTCAATATTCACTGTGAATGGAGCAATTTCATCAAACTTTTCATAATCTCCTGACATGTCTGTCTTGTCATCCACTCCCACGATGTTTCTCTTCCCAGAAAGAACTATGTGCCGCTTTGGCTCATCGTACGATGCATTCGCTTCCTTATCTTTTCTTTTTCTCGGCTTGGTAGACATGTCCTTCACATAGAAAACCTGTGCCACATCATTGGCTAGGACGAATGGTTCGTCTGCATACGCAAGATTGTTGAGATCCACTGTTGTCATTCCGTACTGCGGGTCTTCCGTTACCCCGCCTCGTGTCATATTGACCCATTTGCACCGAAACAAAGGGACCTTCAAACCACGTCGATAGTCAAGTTCCCATATGTCCTGTATATAACCATAATATGTTTCCTTTCCCGTCTTGGTTTCTGCATCAAAGCGGACACCACTGTTTTGGTTGGTGCTCTTCTTATCTTGGGCGATCGTGTAAAATGTATTACCATTTATCTCGTACCCTTTGAAAGTCATTATATTCGAAGATGGTAACTGGGACAGCAAGTACAGGTCATCTTCAATAGAGGCGTCATGCATGGTACGTGTCTGCAACCAGCTGGCGAAACTCCTGGTTTGTTCACGTGTAATCCAGTCATCAGACCGCTCCGGGTGTTTGGAGCGTAGCAAATTCTTGTGTTCATCCATATACGGAGCCACCAAGGCGGAATTCTGTAGAACTGTGTAGTGTGCTTCAGTGAGAGAATGTCCGTCCATACATATTATTTGTTCCCCTCCTAGCGTGCCTTTTCCATCCAGTCTGCCCTTATGCCGCGATTCAGGAACACCAATCGGCTTAAGGTCAGGAATAAAGTCAATACAAAACTCAATGACCTCCTCATTTTCATGGCCCTTGGAGATGCTTCCTTCTGGCCTAGCACGGTTATGAACATATTTCTTTAAGACTCCCATGAACCTCTCAAAGGGGAACATATTGTGTAGAAATACAGGACCCAAAACGTTAATCTCTTCACATAGGTGAACTAGGACGTGCGTCATGATGTTGAAGAAGGATGGTGGGAACACCAACTCGAAACTGACAAGACATTGCACCAAATCATTCTCTAACCTTGGTATGATTTCTGGATCGATTACCTTCTGAGAGATTGCATTGAGGAATGCACATAGCTTCACAATGGCTAATCGAACATTTTCCGGTAGAAGCCCCCTCAATGCAACCGGAAGCAGTTGCGTCATAATCACGTGGCAGTCATGAGACTTTAGGTTCTGAAACTTTTTCTCTGCCATGTTTATTATTCCCTTTATATTCGACGAGAAGCCAGACGGTACCTTAATACTGAGCAGGCATTCAAAGAAGATTTCCTTCTCTTCTTTGGTAAGAGCGTAGCTTGCATGACCCTGATGTATGCCGTCTTTTCCGTGCATACGTTGCTGGTCCTCCAGTGCCTCATGTGTATCTTTTGTCTTTCCATACACGCCCAAGAAGCCAAGCAGGGTCACACAAAGATTCTTCGTCGCGTGCATCACGTCGATTGCGGAGCGGACCTCTAGGTCTTTCCAATAGGGCAGGTCCCAAAATATAGATTTCTTTTTCCACATGGGTGCGCGTTCGTCAGCGTCATTCGGAACAGGTTGTCCACCAGGACCCTTTCCAAAGACCACCTTCAAATCCTTGACCATATCATGTACATCAGCACCAGTACGGTGGCGAGGCTTCGTCCGGTGATCCACCTCACCTTTGAAATGCTTGCCTTTCTTTCTTACGGGATGCCTGCTCGGAAGAAATCGACGATGTCCCAGATACACATTCTTCTTACAATTAGCCAACTATATACTGTCGGTATCGTCCAAACAGTGCGTGCATGCGCGGTATCCCTTGTTTGTCTGTCCTGAAAGGTTACTGAGAGCAGGCCAATCATTGATGGTCACGAACAGCAATGCCTTTAGGTCAAATTCTTCCCCCATGTGCTCATCCCACGCATGTACACCTGTTCCATTCCACAGTTGTAAGAGTTCTTTAACTAATGGCCTTAGGTACACATCAATGTCGTTGCCGGGTTGCTTAGGGCCTTGGATGAGCACTGGCATCATAATGAACTTCCGCTTCATGCACAACCAAGGAGGAAGGTTATACAAACATAGGGTCACAGGGCAGGTGCTATGGTTGCTGCTCTGCTCCCCAAAAGGATTAATGCCATCTGCGCTTAGACCAAATCATACGTTCATTGCGTCATCTGCAAACTCCTTCCCGTACTTTCTTTTGATTTTTCTCCACTGCGACCCGTCAGTGGGTACTCTCAACTTTCCGTATTTTCTTACGGTCTTCTCTGTGCCATCGCATCGCCTTGGCATGCTATTTGTTTTGGAACAAATGTTTCAACCGTGGTATTATAGGAGCATACCACATCACCTTGGCAGGAATCTTCTTCCTGGGGCGCTCGCCCTCGACATCATCAGGGTCATCGCGGCTGATCTTATAGCGCAATGCACCGCATACTGGGCAAGCGTTCAAATCCTCGTACTCACCGTGGTAGAGGATGCAATCATTAGGGCATGCATGTATCTTCTGCACCTCTAACCCTAGAGGGCAGACAGCCTTCTTTGCTTCGTACGTACTCTCGGGCAATTCGTTGTCCTTTGGAAGCATATTCTTTATCATTACCAGCAACTTTCCAAATCCCTTGTCAGATACACCATTCTCTGCCTTCCATTGTAGCAATTCCAGTGTGGTGCCCAGCTTTTTCTTGTCACCTACGCAATTCGGGTACAGCAATTTTTTTGTGATCCTCTAACATGCGCTGCAACTTCTTTTTCTCCAAATCACTTGCGCAGTTTCTCTTTGCATCGGCAATGGCCCGACCTAGATCATCAACGGGCTCATCCGATGCCTCTTCTTCAGCTTCTTCCCGCATTGCCGGCTCAGCTTCTTCCTGCATTACCGGCTCAGCTTCTTCCCTCATTGTTGTATCATCGTATTCAGGGAACCCATAGCCAGGTAGGTGTCGTCGTCCTCTTCTTCTTCATTGTCTTCCATCATAACCCCTCTTTCTCCATGCTTGGTCCAAACATTATAGTGGGGCATGAAACCGGACTCAAACAGGTGGACGTGAATGATTCTTGACGCAGAGTAATTGTGACCATTCTTACAGCCAGCACACGGACAAGGCATAAAACCATCCGCCCGCTTGTTTGCCTCAGCCGCAAGCAGAAAAGTACGCACGCCATTAATGAGCTCGGGACAGCATCGGTCATCCTACATCCATTGCCGGCTCATCTTCAATACACAGCACCGAAAACACCAAATTAATACAATACATAAAGTTCATACATAAAGATCATACAACACTTAAATGCAACAAACAAATAACTCTCTACCTAAAGAATTTAAATGCAACAACAAATGTGATCAAGATCGCAACTAAGGTAACAATTGATACAACAGCATAATGATACCAAGCCTCACTATGAATAGCATATTTTCTAATTTTTCTAATCTTCAAGCGCATTTTCTCCATCTTAATCTTGTGATCATCGACGACATCGGCAACATGCAACTCCAATTCCATCTTCTCCCCCTTAATTCTTTTCAATTTTTCCTTCAAATCCTCGTTTTCTCTTCCAACTAAATTTAACCTCTCGACAATAGGGTCGGTTGGAATTTCCGGTTCAACTACCTCCTACATACAAATATCTATGTTAACTTGATGGGCATAATTTGTCATAAACACGAAATGCAATGAATAGTTTTAAAAAAGAATATACCACATCCGAATCATAACCCGGACGAGGGCCGCGGGGACGGATATCAAAACCATGGCACTATGTATAACAAACAACATATGGGTAAGATAATTATACAAGTAACTATATATCCAAATCACACAAACATCATTTTTTATATAAAACTTCATGAACAAAAGGCTCACCACAAGGTGGTGCCGGCGACGGGACGTTGCGAGCGATCGATGGTGGTTGCGACGGAGATTTAGAAGGTACTAAGTAAACCACACCTACATATGCAAACTAAGTGTTATTCTTTACCTCAAATTGCATATAAATCAAATACTAGCACATATATATAATTCCTCCCAAATTACTAAAACTCAAAAATCAATCACTATATAAAGCATTGCACGAGCTAATCTAGCAATGAGAGATGAAAGGACAAAGTTGCTAACCTTTGTGATCATTTGAATGGATGGGGGCCTTCAAATCTTGACAAATTTTGGGCAAAATGTGTGATGAGCTTGAGAGGAAGAGGAAAAAAAACAGAGAGGAGAGGGGAAAGGGGAAGAACAGAGCGATCTCGGGTGGACGAAGGGTCTATGTAGGACGACCTTTAATACCGGTTCGTGATAAGACCCTGTACTAAAGGTGCTGGAGGGGCCCCGGACTAACAACATCCTGCCACCACTCACTTTAGTACCGGTTCGTGGCACGAACCGGTGCTAAAGGTTCGCCACGAACCGGTACTAATGAGAGCGGCCGGCTAGCCGTTGGAACCGGCACTAATGCACATATTAGTGCCGGCTCAAATTCAAACCGGCACTAATGTGCTTCACGTTTGACCATTTTTCTACTAGTGACAATTCTTTTTAATTCATGAACATTTTTCAAGTTCATGATATTTTTTATTTAACCACCTTTTCCAAAACAAAACAAAAACTTGTAGTTAGTTTTACATAACTGATCAGTCAAGGACCGAGTGGTCTGTACGTATCAAGTTGATAGAAAAAACTAAGTAGCGAGTGAGAGAAACAGAGAGAACAGTTGTTGTACCGGATCATACTGGCGCCTTTAGCAGCCATCACAGTGAACCGGTGCCATGGAAGAGCCTGTCTCGTGGAAGAACCACCACTCACAATCTTTGGAGAACTCCTGTTCCATCAAGGCTTTGGGTATTTCTATGGCGTCTCGCTTGGCACTCCCTTATGACTCATTACTTTCTTGAAAATAGAAATATGGCTACCACCCATAATTGCTCTCTATGTGGAAGTGATGACTCATGGCCTCATGCACTTAAAGGTTGCTCAATGTAAAGGTGTGTACAGGCTCCTTCAAAAGAGGAATTTGTGGAATGCATGATAGAAACTAAAGAATGCAGCACCAAGCAATGGTTAATTACACTGATGGGCTTGTTATCACATGCAGACTTTACTCTAGTCCAAGTGACACTATTGAAAACTTCGGCGGCACGTCGAAAATTGATACAAGATAATATCTTCAAGCCACCCATGTCTACTCACATGTTTGTGAAAATCTTCATTGGTGATCTTGATCATATTCCAAATCGGAGACGAGACATATTGCTACTATAGGTGAATTTGGTGTTTGCCATGGTCTCCCCCGCATCATCGTTTCTTCAAAACTAATGTTGATGGTGGAGTCAACATGCAAGGTGGACAAGGAACGGTGGCTGCGGTATGCTCTGATCGTGATGGAAATATATGGGTTCATCTTCTATCACACTCAATGGAGTCATTGATGTTGCAGTTCTCGAGGCTATGGCATGCCATGAAGCTCATTCTTTAGCTTCTAATCTAATGGTGACCCACATTCTAATTTGTTCCGACAGTAACACCGTTATCAAGGATATTGAATCCAACACGGGAGGAGTTCATGGAGCGGTGATTAAGGAGTTGATTGTCAAAAAAAATGATTTTGAAGAATGCTAGTTCATCTACGAGTCAAGACGTTGAGACTTTGAATCTGATAGTGTAGCTAAAATTTTCTTGTATCTTTATTTTGTAGGCATGTGTGGCTTGGTGATCCACATGATTTTTTAAGAACCCCTGAGAACATCATTGTGAATGAAGCATGATGAAGTTTCTGGAAAAAAATGTTGCTCGGGCAAGAGGTGCAGGTTTAGTAGCAGCGACTCTTATTGAATCCGTCCTAAAAGCCTGATAAATCACAAGTGGCCCAATCAAGCCACAAAATGGCATCAAAGCAATGACATATGACTATCATACTTGGAAATGAAAAATAGCGAGGACATGGTCTAGGAACCAATCCACTCATTATCTTTCTCTATCCTTCATTTTATTAGAGATGGCTTATTCACAGTTTTTTTATTAGAGATGGCCATCCATGCGCGCATGGCCCCCGCCCAATATGTTCTGCATTTAGGGTCATGTTTGGTTACCCAAGGTCAATTTGTGTTTTCTGGAAGCTTAACCCAACGGAGGCTAGCTGGAGAACTATGTTGTGCACTGTGCTTGGTTGACCACAAAGGTGTATGTTTCATGTACGTAGAAACACAAAGCATTGTGTTTGGTTGCATGACTGTGCTCTCTATATGCAATGTTCGGCTGTTTGGTTACGTGCACGCCGATGGTTAATCTCAGCTCCTGTGCACATAGTGAATTTACCACACACTACTACATTTGAACTTTGTCTATGAGCGTTCAATAAAAAAACTTACAACATGAGACTTGCGTAGAACAATGAGATGAAGGTAGTGATCAAAGAAAATTGAAAGCAATCAACCGTGTGTTATTAATTTGACAAAATTCATCTACCAGAATAGGCACGCATGAATATGTTATTACAGTACAACGGGAAGATATAGATCTATTTGTCTACAACCATCGAAACAACTGATGCCTTCCCACCCACCCAGGTTCAAGGCATGGTACTTGCAATTTGGGTTTGTTGCACCAATTATACTGTATGGGGTTCCCTTACAGTCTTTCTGTCAAAAAAAAACATGAAAGTTGCGTGAAACAATGAGATGGACCCACTCCTAAAAAAAGCTCAAACAGTCGACCATGTGCAATGAATTTGAATTTTTTTTGTCTACAAAGCTATAAACATTAACATGAAATTGAAGATTTACAGTCAACATAAGTACTATCCGGTCATAGGGAATGGAATCGCAACGTCGATGTGCATCTTTTTTGTGTAGAATTTATTTCAATTCAAGCACCATTGTGTAGATTAGAACGGATTAGGTGGAAAAGATTATGGAAGACAAGGAGAATATCCCACATGCGAAGCTACTTACTAGGCTGCAACGAGAGAGCCACCACGTGCACTCCCTTGTGGTTGCTCAGGCCTAGCTCGGATGAACACTCGAGGCAGGAGAGAGTGCTTTGAGCTTCGTGCCATACAGCTCAGCCTTACCCGTGGGCACAAAACAGGCCGTTTTTCTATTGTCCCGAACCACGTGTATGAAACTTTGTGGGAAACCAAACACGTCTGAAAAATAACTACTAAAGTAACTTTGTATATCTTGTTTGTGTCTAGACATTATGTCAAGACAAATTTTGAAACCTAACTTTTGTGACTTCTTCACCTATGGTTGCAATATCCAACTTTTTTAAATCATATTCATACTTGCTTACAATTTTTCTACAGGAAAATAGTCCTTTGTTGTCGGGCTGTTCATACTTCCAACATCTCCTGTAACCTATAGGAGATTGGTTTACTGATCAAGTCGCAGTATCATCGCATGTTGTAGTCGAGCCACCAAAGTCATCTGAACCTGAATCACACCAGTGTGTTTCAGATGGAAACATCAGGACATCCAAGGTGCTATCACCACGAGTGTTACTCTTTATGTTTCATCATCCGTAAACCATAATGGACTAGTGATACAACCCGAAGGTTTGAAAGGAAGTCGAGAGTTGTAAACACTACAGGCAGACTGCTCTTAGTGTTGTATAGATTCGTAACTATTCACTGCCATACACTTTTAGAGTTCCTACGTGGAAACAGTTTGCAAATATATCTCTGAAATTCAAGAGGTACGTGTTGATCGAGTGACATGTTAAGACTTTTGAAAGTGTTGTTGCCGGGGTGCCACCAATTGCAAGAAAGAATGTTGTGCCTCTTGGTTCTTCCAAAGCCAAAGAAGAAGAAGAGCACATAAAGAGGAAATAGAAGACCAGAATCGCCGCCGCCACCTTTGAGCTAAAACGGAACGCTGGATGACAAACACAGCCATTGTGGACTCATAAACTTAACATCCAATAAACTCAAGCTTATTCTACAAGCATTGATGCCAGTTTCGACCTTCTCCGCTCAGATGCAATCTAGTCGTTGTCAGCACATGCAAGAACACGATAAGAGAAAATATTTTGGTGCCACGATAACTTGTGGCTTTTCAGGATATTTTCCATAGCTTTATATTAGACCGACACGGACACCCAAGATGACACAAGACAATAGGATGCCATCCGGAATACAACTCCAACCCTGATTTTCAAAACTAAACGGTGTGTTTGGAAACCAAAGTATTTTTGTAGTTTTTAAAAAATACTATGGTTTATGAAAAAACCTTGGTATTCAATACTTTGAATTGTTTGGATGAAAAAAATACTGCAGTTTAACAAACCGTGGTATCTCTTAAACTGTGGTCTTTTTGTTGTATATAAAAAAGAGGTCCCGACCTCTTTTTAAAAAACTGAGAAACGCTGACTGGGCGCTCTCTCTGTCCATGTCGTAACTAGCTCGGTCTTTGATTGATTACAATAGATAGCTCTACTACTACTGCTGCTACAGATTCTGGCATCTACTAGGAGAGAACATGCCCGTGCAAGGCTACATGCATACGGTGGCCATTAGCACAAGCTGATCCGTGAGTGTTGCTGAGCATGCATGCAACGCGTAACAATCTGTACAAACCAAAGAAAGCAGAGAAAAACTGCCACTTGCCAAACACCTTAGCAGTATTATCAAAACTGAGAAAATATATGTTTTTCAGAAACTGAAGTATTTGTTGCCCACCTATTGAAATACTGAAGTTTTAGAAAACCATGGTCTTTGAAAAATGGTGTTGCCAAACTAGGCCTAAGTAATTACAAAAAATTAAGGTTTCTCACGACATCTCATGTGATTATTTAGGTGATTGTGTTGGTTTTTGCACTTATTATGTAGTACTCCCACCATCCCAAAATATAGTGCATATTAGAATTTTTAAAGTCAAACTTTGACCAAGTTTATTAAAAAAAATCAACATCTATGATACCAAATCAATTTCATTAGATTCATGCAATATATTTTTATTTAATATCGTACATATTTGGCAGTAGACAGAGATAATTTTCTCCATAAACTTGGCCACAATTCATGAATTTGACTTATTTTAGCAAGTCGGGAATGTCCACCGGATACCTGTGGATAGACGTGGTCCATGGCCCATCGGTCTCGCAGGCAGCTGATTGGATGCACTCCCACAGTACGCTGTTGCACTTGAACCCTGAGCCGAAGCCGATCATCCAAATGCGGTCGCCCTTGCGCATCCGGCCTTTGGCCTCGACGTAGGCGAGCTCGTACCACAGCGAGCTACTCGACGTGTTTCCGAACCGGTGAAGTGTCATCCGCGACGCCTCCACCTGCTCGTCGGAGAGGAGGAGCTTTTTCTGCAGCTGGTCTATGACGGCACGGCCGCCGGCATGAATGCACATGTGCTCGAATGCCGTGGAGAAGTCCGGGATGTAGGGCTTGATGCGCGCGCCAAGCACCTTGCGTGCGATGAAGGAGAGGACGAAGAGTGTTAGCCCAGAACTACTCGCTAGCACTCGAGTACACTGATACACGACCGGCGGAAGAGCCAAGTGCTACTACTGCCTGCGCTCAGCACACTAGCGAAGCACACACACTCACTAGTGCTGCTTACACACACACGCACATGGAAGAGAGAAGCTCACGGACACACTAGCTGTTGTGAAGCTCAAATGGATTTGGAATGGAATGAGTTACATCGATGGAACACAGCTCCTTATATAGTGGTCACGAACCGACCTAAGCAAAATATCTGCTAGCTATGAAGTAAGCACTTGCGTCACATACTAGCTTATCTAGTAAGCTTCGTTTCTACTACTACTACTGCCTTAACTAGTAAGGAATGCAAAAGCTGTTGTTGCCGACCTGCACCTTCTGCATGCTAGCTAAGTGACCGCTTGTGCTGCTGCCGCCGCTGTAGCCACGCATGCATCTAGCCATGCATGCATCGGAGACAGGGTTGGGCCCACAATCTCCCCCTCAACCATGTCGGAGGGTCTTGATGTCGATGATCCCGATCTTGTTGCGCGGTTCTTGGAACTCGACGCAACCAAGTACCTTCGTTGGGATGTCCGCCTTCTCGGCGGCCCGTACGCCCTGTTCGTGCTTCTTGATCTCGGGTGCTGCGATCGTCTCGCGGGCTCGAGAAGGTCCCCCTAGGCTTCGGAACCTGTGTGGATCGCCACCATTTTTGTTGGCATCGAACAAGTCTGACCGCGCTGTTGACGGGGACATGAACTGCCCGGGAACCACCTCGCTTGTGGGCGTCAGTGTTCCTGGGGTCGTAGTTCCTGATGTCACACTGCCCGGGAACTCCCTTCCCGGGGTCTTCGTGTCGGACGTCACGCTACCCGGGAACTCCCTTCCCGGGGATGACTTGTCGGACATCGGACTACCCAGGAATTCCCTTCCTGGGGTCGTCGTGCCAGACGCCGCACTGCCCGGAGTGGCTCCTCTCAGGGTAGCGAAGTCCTTGGTGTTCTTCCCATCAGACTTGCTTGTCGGGTCTCCTCCGACAGTTGTGAGTCGTGCCTTCCGCACGGACTCGATGGACCCCGAGCGCGTCAGGGTTGCTGCGTGGCTGACCATAGAGCACCGCGCCTCCTGCACAGCCTCGATGGTCGCCAGAGTCACGGTCGAGGCCTTGCCGCCCCATGACCGTCTCTTCATGGCCTCCCAGCTGTTGAGGCCCGTCGAAGAGTGCCGTGTTGCCCACACGGGCTTGCAGAACCCCGAGAACCTGGTTGTCGGGGTGTGGCCGACCTGAGAGTATCGTGCCTCTTGCACGGTCTCACTGGTCACCAGCATCATGGTTGGGACGTGGCCCACCATATACGTCGTTGCCGTGCCTCCTGACACGGGCTTATTGGGTCCCGAGGATGTCGGGTACGCCTTTGCCGTGCCAACTTGCATGGGCTTGTCGGGTCCCGAGGATGTCGGGGCCGCGATTGCCATGCCAACTTGTACGGGCTTGACCAGCGTCGCAGGGAACGTGGTTGCCGGGGTGTGGCCCCCCCCACACCCGGGTCTTCATCTCCTCCCAATCGTAGTCTCCCGAGAACGTTGTTGTCGGGGAGAGCGCTACCGATGTGGGGAGGGGATTAGTTGAAGAGCTCCGTGCCTCCCGCACGGACTTAACGATTGCCGGCACCGTGGTTGCCGGAGGTGCTGCGCCCTCCTGCACGGCTTCGATGCTTGTCGGGGCCATGGTCTCCGAAGGCGCTAGGCCCTCCTGCATGGTCTCGACGCAAGCCATCATCATTGCTGGCCCATCGTCCTCTTCAGCCTCGACGAGGTTCGCCGCGGCTGCGGCATCCTCGTCAGCCATCCTCTTGCGGCACTCACGGGCCCAGTGGCCCTTGATGCTGCAATATCGGCACTTGTCTCGGTCGTCGTTGCCGGCACCTCGCCAGGCTCCACCCTGGGTGCGACCGCCGCCTCTGCTGCTCTGGGCACCGCCACCACGTCCTTGACGCTTCCTCGCCTCCCACTTCTTTGAGAATAGGAGTTGTCCTCCGCCGAAGCTCTCGCGGCCGTCGTCAAGACGGTCCTCGACCACCCGCAACCGGCCCGTGAGCTCCTCGATGGAGAGCTCGCTCAGGTCAAGCAAAGTCTCGATGGAGACCGCTACCTGAGCGAAACGAGGTGGAACGACGCGGAGAAATTTCCGCACGACTCTCGCATCGTCCATGGTGTCGCCGAGCGCGCGGAGCTGTGACGCAAGGCTGGAGATCCGCATGGCGAAGTTGTCGACGAGCTCGCCCTCCTTGAAGGTGATGTTCTCGAAGTCCGCCCGCAGCTTCTGCGCGTTCGCCTCGCGCACGCGGTTGCTGCCGAGGCGCTGGGTACGGATGGCTTCCCACGCCTCCTTGGCGCTTGCCTTCGCCGCGAGCATGCCGTGCATCTCCGGCGGCGTGGCGCGCATGAGGGCCGCCACGGCTTTCCTATCCTCCTTTCTCTCGATCAGGTCGTCCTCCATGGGAGCCCAGAGGCTCGCCGCATGAAGGTTGCACTCCATGATCAATGCCCACTCGCTGTAGTTCGAGCGCGTGAGCATCGGGAAGGTGATGGGCACGCTACCGCTGATTGCGGTCTCGCGCATGATCTCCCTAACCACGACCTCACCGCGATGGCCGCGCCTGGAGCGGCTGTGCCCTCGCCGCTCCTCCGGAGCCGGTGACTGGGAGCCGTCCTGTGATGGCCGCGACTGGGAACTACCCGAGGTGCTGCGCTGCTGCACTCCTTTACCACCGGCCATGGCTACCACAACCAGAGGCTCTGATGCCAATTGTTAGCCCAGAACTACTCGCTAGCACTCGAGTACACTGATACACGACCGGCGGAAGAGCCAAGTGCTACTACTGCCTGCGCTCAGCACAGTAGCAAAGCACACACACTCACTAGTGCTGCTTACACACACACGCACATGAAAGCTAGAGAGAAGCTCACGGACACACTAGCTGTTGTGAAGCTCAAATGGATTTGGAATGGAATGAGTTACATCGATGGAACACAGCTCCTTATATAGTGGTCACGAACCGACCTAAGCAAAATATCTGCTAGCTATGAAGTAAGCACTTGCGTCACATACTAGCTTATCTAGTAAGCTTCGTTTCTACTACTACTACTGCCTTAACTAGTAAGGAATGCAAAAGCTGTTGTTGCCGACCTGCACCTTCTGCATGCTAGCTAAGTGACCGCTTGTGCTGCTGCCGCCGCTGTAGCCACGCATGCATCTAGCCATGCATGCATCGGAGACAGGGTTGGGCCCACAAAGAGAAGCTGCTCGGATGCCGGCAGGACGAGCGGCCCGATCTCAGTGATGTTGGCCTGGAGCGAGCTCCCTGCGACGACCATCAGGTTCTTGCTGAGGTTGATCCCGACGTTCCCTTGGTCGTCCTCCTCCTGGAACACACACCGGTAGGCACCATCGTCGTTCGCGCCCGTGAAGGTGCGCACAACGTGCTTGAGGCGGAACCGGGCATTCACGGGGGATGTCGACAGCAGTGCGGCCACTCCGCCGACACGGAACAGGCAGTTGGGCAGGAGCATGGCACGCTCGTTGCGGACGTAGTAGTTCGGCGTGATGGTCTCCGTGGAGACGACCAGCGCGCAGGCGCCTCGGGGAAGAACTGCAATGATTTTAAATTTTTAGTTTCAACGATATTTTAGCGGTTGCGGAAATCACTAAATTTCACTGAAATCCAGTATTTTGGTTTTCATTTCGGCTAAAGGATTGGAATTTTCAATTGAAATTCACTAGGATCCAACAAATTGTTTGAAACAATATTATATATATATATATTGAATTTGTGTGTACTGCCGAAATTGTTGAAATATTTTGACCGAAACACAATTATTATGTATGTACCAAAATTTCAACGAAATTGCACTGAAAGTGAGAACCTGCAACCCATGCCGGAGAGGTTGATGCTGCGGATGTCGCCGCGCAGGTTGTACTTGTTGACGATGATGTCGACCAAGGACGGCGTGGGGCAGAAGAGGCTGCAGTTGAGGACGAGCGCGCAGATGGCGTCTGGAGCGACGCCCGTCTTGGTGAGGAGGTCGTCAATGGCCGAGAAGACGACGAGCTCAAACTCGGCGCGGGCGTTCTCGAGGGTGCAGTACTCGTGCGTGGGGACGTAGTTGTGCGCCGCCGGCAGGCATGTCTCCTCCCCGAGGCCGGAGCGCTGCAGCAGGCGCGACATTAACCGGACGCTGCGGTCGTCGATGGTGGGCGTATGCTTGGTGTGCTCGACGAAGGAGGCCATGGGGATGCGGCCGAGCGGGCGGTTGGAGGAGGAGTGGAAGCAGGCGTAGTCGACCAGGTACACCGCGCGCGGGCGAAGCATGAGGTGCACGGTGGCCGCTGCGGCCGGGACGAACCCCGCCAAGAAGAGGTGCGCTGGCTGAAGCTGGAGCTCACGGAGCCAGCTGATGAGCTCTGCTGGTCGGAGCCGCACCAGGGCGACGAGAGAGTAACTGGAGATTGCGGCGGCGACAACGGCGAGGAAGTTGTCCATGATGCGCTGGTACACGGCCTTGAGGCGCATGCTACTATTTTTTGAAACGTTGAGGCTCATGCTGCTTGGTTACGTACGTGTGGTTGTTTATGTTTTTCTTGTATGAGGGGCTACTTACATGTGGGTGTCTTTGCGTTTAGAGCATGCACTTATATAGTTGAGGTCATGGCTTCGGTGCTGCAGATCATGCCCGAATTATAGACGATGTGTGGGGAGCCTGCTTCGTCTCTGTCGACGGTACATGTGGACTCACTTGTGACCTCGACAGTGGTTATTATGGCGCCACCCACACCACCACCGTCGAAACCCAGCGTGGAGGATTGGCCGTTTGGGCGCATGTGTCTTCCACTTGCCTGAGCTCATCGGCCAGATGGTTCCCACGGGTGACTAGGTTGCGGCGTCCCGTGCATTGGCACCTAGGATCTCTTCACTAAAAAGCTTCGTGGATTCATCGCCAGCTCGGAGGTTGCTAGACCTACATCTACCAATATGATAGCAATCGGAGACAAGAGAAAGAGGGTGTGCGCTAGCCATCGTTCCGGCATCCTAAGGACAAATCATTCAAGAGCAAAAGTAAGAAGAGTGGCACTATTGGGAAGGTGTCTTCGGCTGCTTGACGGACGGTTTTTTTGGGGCGGGGGGGGGGGGGGGGGGGGGGGGGGGGGTTATTGTGTTTGATGTCTTTGTCGATGTGTTCTCGATGGAGGTTTCTTTGGGATGTTGTGATCCACGTGCCAGGGGTTTGTAGTCGTACAGGGTTGGGGTGTTTGTTCATTTGCTAAGTGGTAGTTAAGATTCATGATTTGGGAGTAGTCCCCATGTGTTCATGTTGTAATGTTTTTTGCCCGGTCTTCCATCAATTAAATGGGTAATTTGCTTCTGCTTAATTAATGAGCAAGGCAAATACATTGCCTCTGTCGAAAAGAAAAAAGTAGTCCGCTTTTGCTATTATCTAGATGACAGATTTTTAAATTTATTCCTCCTTAAAAAATATTTTAAATTCTTTTAATATTATATATGTTTCTGTTTGCCGGGAAAAGGAAAAAACAACACATAACAAAAAACCAGTCACATGTTAAACAATTGGGCACTATTTAGCCAGCGGTAGGTGTTGTTCAATTGATGATTCTGGCTAGCAGCGAATTGATGGGTAAGTCAAGCAATTCACTTATAGTATATCGGATGGGTAAGTCAGTGGTCAGGCGTTTTCCGTTTGATGATTTTGGTTAGCAGCGAATTGATGAGACGATGTTGTTGGTGCCCTGTAGGGTATGATTTTAATTAAATACTGATGTGATGTGGAAAATGTCGAATACTACATGTGAGGTCAAGTCACTGTTTTCATTAAACTCTGATGTTGAAAAAAAATGTTGACACCAACCGTTGGCTGATTTTCTTAAAGAACTAAAGAAAAATTGCGGCCAGGAAATGTTGAATCCTAAACAAGGTACCATTTTCGTTAAACTCTGATGTTGAAATAATGTATTGACACAAACCATTGGCTGATTTTGTTTTTAAGTAACTAAAGAAAAAACGCGTCCAGGAAATCTTGAACCCTATTTGCTAAAGGTGGCTTCATGGTACGGCTCCAAGTAATCAGGACATGACACAAAAGGACACTACTTTTCACTTTCTTTTCGGAAAAATTTACCAATACATAGTTGATACGTCCATATATTTCTGAGTCAGACTACGTGATGGTAATGCTCGATCTAATTAATGGTTAACATTACTAGTTGTACATTTCAAAAAGGGAGACTTAGAGGTATCAATTTCTTTATCAGCCATGTTGCACATTTCCATCAAGTACACGTGCACATTTTTTTAAAAATATACAAAAGTCGGGTTGCGCATACCTACACAAGAAAATGCACATTTTTTGAAAATATGTAACCACCATATTTTCTTGCATAACGATCCACATTCGTTGAATGATAATAAATAAGCGCATTAACAAATAGACCCTCTTTAATAATATGTGCAACTTTAGTTATAGAGGAGTATAAAACTTGGTAATATCACATTTCCAGCAATGACTTATTTTATATTTGTGGACTTGATACGATGCAAAGAGTTAAATGGCACAAAGCTATATATACAAAACTACAGATTTTGTGGCTGCAGTTTCGCAGCATGCCCAAATAGCGTGGTCGATGGGAAAACCATAGGTTTTGTCCTGATCTTTCACATCATGTCCAAATCGCACAGTTGAGGCATTTTATCAATAAAAATGACAATCTGGTCCGACCCGACAATGCATCCTTGCTAGTTTGTTTACATGCCCTCCCCTCATATGTACTCCTCATCCTCCTCTTCTCCTCTCTCTCCAGCATTGGATCTATGATTGCAGTAATTTTTTTAGGATGAGGAATATTGACATTTGTAGTTGTACGATCCCTGTTCGCACTGGTCGCCATTCAACTGATTCCATGTTCACTAGACGGGGTCACTTTATAGGACCTATCTAGATCTCCCACTCAGGGCAATTACAATTTTTATGCATGTGTCTGTCTGCACCTCCATCGGTCGCCTCTTGGGGGGGGGGGGGGGGGGTTAAGTCATGAATATTACTTGAGGATACTAGACGGCTACTGGAGGCACAAGACCCTGATGAACCATTGATATGCCATTAGTTCCACCGCTTCCATCTCCCAACTGGATCCTTTTTTCTGAATTTCCAATTGGCATTAGGGATATTGTAAACCATATGTTTTGGTCTACATGTCTACTGACTGGGATTCAAAGTGGCATTGATTTGCATGGGGTCACTGGGTACCTTCACTTTCCTTGGTTTATCATTTAGTTAAACATTGATGTGATGCTAAAAATGCCAGCTGGAACATATCACGTCAAGTCACTATCTGCTCATGACAATGATGTTTTTTTAGAAACACGGTACAAATGCAAATGCTTACAAACACATACATACACTCATCCCTATGGATGTATGCACGCACACCCTACCCCTATGAGCACCTCCGAAAGACTGAGCCGATGGGTCTTGAGGTTGACGGTCGATGGGAACGTCGCCTCCCACTGAAAGAATATTCCACATTTATGAGACACCAAAGCATCTAACCTAGAGTTTGACCCCAAGTCTGCCCTCCTAACCATCCAACCACAGGTTGGTTCTCCATGACAATGATGTTGGTGCTCCACTGGAAGGCTAAAATTTTTATTAAACTTCATTGTTGAAAAAAAGTATTAGCATGGATCAGTGGTTGACTTTTTTTGAGGAACTACGGAAGAAACGGGGCAATTTGCATGATTGTAATGAAATTTTGAATCATATGATGATAAGAGAGGAGGCTGCAAAATGCCACATGATTAGTTCCAATTAGTATTTAAATGGGCCTGACTTAGGAGCAAGATGTGCACATATATCACCGCGTATTCTCTTAACAATGCATGCATTTTTTTCCTTTCATGTTCACAACGATGGTTGTATGATCAGTCGCTCGAATTAGAGAAAAAAGGGGATATGCAGCAGGGTTGAATTGAGCGGGCAACCCATGTGCACGGATGACAATACAATACTAAAGTATATACCTGTTGCATATCCCCTTTTAGCGCACGGGCTGCCCCCTCAACTCTTCCAGTAGGTGTTGACCCCTGGTAAACATCTTGGGTGAAATGGAAGTATATCATACCTATCCAGACATCAAACACCTTCCTCACATTTGACTTTTGATTTCAGTCTTTGGTGAAATGGAATAGTGTATCTTGTGGCTAAACCTTGTTTCTATTATGGTGCCAACAAAATTGAAGATAATTAGTTTTTTCGTATTAAATTCCAAGTTCTTTAATCCATAATTGTATAAAGCCATCAATTTGTGATCATAGTGGATGCTCTTATTATATGGAAGGTGCAATGAAGCGATGGTGCAACCAAGGGGGAAGATTCATAGCATGGCAAACAATCTTCGACTAGGGTGTGATGGTTGATTGGGTATGATAGTTCCCCTCTTCTCTCAGTGCCTATGGATGCCACATCCCCTCCTTGTTGTCGTAGGTAACAGTGCTTTTTTGGGTGTTTTGTTTGAATGGTTTGATAGGCTATTAAATGATCATTGGTATCCTCGACTATTGCTTTCGGTAGAAAGTAGGGCCATATATATGGCCTTTACACAGTAGCCAAGGGGTTATTTTCCGTTCTCCAGAAACTTCTTCAGTGAATTATATCATGGCTTATGTTGTCCTACTACTTGTTGTGCATGTGCCCCACAAAAAGGAGCAGAAACAACTCCATGAAAGGTGCATCCTGACAATGCTACATCAAGGTAATGACAAAAGGTAACATACTCTAGGTACATCCAATTAATTAACTCGATGGTGGGTGTATGCTTGGTGTGCTCGACGAAGGAGGCCATGGGGATACAGGCTAGCAGGCGGTTGGAGGAGTAGTGGAAGCATGCGTAGTTCATTAGGTACACCATGCATAGGCGAAGCATGAGGTACACGGTGGCCGTTGCGGCCAGGACGAAGCCCTCCAAGAACAGGTGCACCGGCGGGAGCTCACGGAGCCAGCTGATGAGCTCCGCTGGACCGAGATGCACCAGGGCGACGAGCCGGGATGTGGTGACAACGGCGAGGATGTTCTCCACTATGTGCTGGTACACGGCCTTGAGGCCCATGCTGCTTCTTTTTGAAACTTTGAGGCTCATGATGCTTGGTTAGGTATGTGTGGTTGTTTATGATGGTTTATTATGTGTACGTATATGGGTGTTTTTGGTGCGTTCATTGCTTGCACTTATATAGTCTGTTGTTTACTGTATTGGCTGCCTCTAGAAGCGGGGACATCGTCTAGGTGGTGGTTCAGTGTTGCAGATCCTGCCCGAGCAACAGACGGTGTGTGAGGGGCCACTTCGTCTAGTTAACCATATATGTGGACTCACTTGTGACCTCAAACGGTGGTTATGTCGTCACCCACAATACCACCGGAGCCCGTTTTCGTGGAGTGGAGGTTTGTGTGCTGGTGTCTTCCACTCGTGACTCACCTGAGCCCATCAGCCATTGGCACCCATTTTGGGGGCTTTTTCGTTAAAAAGATCTACAATTAATTGTCAGCTTGGAGGTTGCTAGCCTTGGATTTGGCAAGATGATTGGTTACCTCCTAAAGGAGACATAATGAGGCACAAGAGAAAGAGGGTGTGGGCTAACCATTGTTTTGGCATTCCAAAGGACAATCACCTGGGCTCAAAAGCAAGAAGAGTGGCACCATTGGAAAGGCGTATGTGCCTGCTTGATGGATGGTTCTCTTTTTTGGGGGTTGTCGTGTCCGATGTCTTTGTTCATGTATTTCGTCGGGGTTCCTATGCGATGTTGTGATCCATGTCGGCGGTTTGTACTTGTAGCTGCTTGTGGGCGTTTGTTTGTCTGCCAAGGTGGTTGTGGAGATTCATGTTGTAACGGTTTTTGCCTGGTTTTTCGTTAATTAACTGGGCAATTATCTTCTACTCCCTCCGTAAACTAAGATAATATAAGATGTATCATATATTAGTTTACAGAGGGAGTACTTAACTGATCTATGAGGAAAATACTTTTCCCTCCACTTTATTAAAAAGGCTGTTTTTCTATATTATCTAAGCGACTGGTTTTTAAAATGTATTATTCCTTAAAAAATTGTTAAACTGTTTTAGTATTAGATACCGTGTTTTTGTTTGGCAGGGAAAAGAAAAGGCAACCAACACATAACAAAAAGGAAAAACCAGTCACATGTTAAATGATTGGCCACTATTTAGCCTAGCTAGTGCTTGCAGTTGTAGTCAGCGGTCAAGGGTTTTTCATTTGATGATTTTTGTTAGCTGAAAATTGATGAGACGATGCTGGTACCCGGTAGGGTACGGTTTTAATTAAACACTGATCTGATGTTGAAACGTCACGTCACTATTTGTTCCCAGCAGGTTACCGTCTCATTAAACTCCGATGTTGAAAAAAATTGTATTGACATGGACAGTTGGCCTTTTCTTAGGACGCCGATAAGTCTCAAACTTTCGGGGTTTTCTGTTTGATGATTTTTGTTAGTAGCTGCGAATTGATGAGACGATGTTGGTGTGCGGTAGGGTACGGTTTTAATTAAACACTGATCTGATATTGAAAATACCAAATACTACATGCAGGTCACGTCACGTCACTGTTTGTTCGTACGTGATGATGTTGTTGATTCTCCCACGCTGGGTACCGTCTCATTAAACTCTTATGTTGAAACAAATGTATTGACATGAACCGCTGGCCGTTCTTTTTTAAGGAACTACGTATACAGAAAAAACGGGGAGAGAAATGTTGAATCCTGTTTGCTGAAGGTGGTTGTACGGCCCCAAGTAGCCAGGCACCGTAACCGTGGCACATGACACGAAGGGACATTACTTTTCACTTTCTTTTCCGGAAAGGTTGCCTGGTATGTCTATATATTTTCTCCAAAACTATTTTCGCTTGCGGCAATCGGTACCCACTTGTACAACTTGCTAAGTTGATGTGAAAAGTAAATAAACATAACTCAAGGAAATAATCACAATATAAATATAAATTTGAGGATAGGTCTAATGATATTGATTTGTGTTGTAGATGTTGATACTTTTTCCATGAAATTGGTCAAACTAAGCCAATGATTTAAGAAAAAAATCTATGACTTAAGAAAAATTGATGACTTATGTCAGCGGCAATAGGTGAGCAACCTGGATTTTTTTCTCCTTTGATACAATTTTTTTAATCATGAGTTATAATTGATCTTGTGTCCATACATATCTACATGTTGTGCCGCAAGCGAAAACAAGAAATAACTCTGATAAATAAATACACTATAAAAACATATTTCAATATCGATTTAGTGATACTGATCGACTTGGTCAAACCAAAACAATTTTCTTGAGAAAAATATGCCTCATACTTTGGGGTGGAAGCAGTAACTACTACACACGTCCTACTCATAGTTAATGCAATAACTGTCTGAGGGCAACACACAAGCCAAGTTGGTGTTTTCTGTCCTCGAGAAGTATTTTGACTGAATTATATCATGGCTTATGTTGTCCCACGTATCTACTTATTGCGCATGTGCCCAAGAAAAGGAGGAGAAACAACTCCACGAAAGGTGCATCCTGACTATACGTCAAGAAAAAAATAAATGACAAAACGCAATAAGTATAGTCAGGATCGATTTAGTTATCCTTAGCATGTGGACTAGATACATCCAGTTAATTAACTAGGAAATAATTCGTGCATAACCGCAGGGACACTACTAAAAATATATAGGCTTAAGACATTGATAATTAAGTTGATGTCGTGAATTATTTTGATGATCAATTATGATGACATGGTAGTCATGCTTGATTTAGTGATGTGGATAGACCGTATGCACACCATTCGACATGAATGGTGAGCTATATCGAAAACAAGGAAAGACTACATACACAGGAAAATATGTAGTGCTTGGTAGGTTGATGACATGGTGGACATACATAGTTTGTTGAAGTGGAAGACTAGAAGGGATACGTGCTTAGAAAAGAAATAGTTAGTCGGTTGCTACTATTTAAGAACAAAGGATATGATCATTATGTGGTTTTGCAAATAAAAAATAGTGGATAGTGATTTTCAGATATTTTTCTCAAACATCTAATATTTTACATTGTCATGATGACAATACTTTAGATAAAATCTATAATCGAGGGTTATGCACGAGCGACCTAGATATTTCTCCTTCATTCCAAAATTTTCTCGCTAGCAAATTAAGTCACTATTATTTCACCGGATACCTACTTGGTGTGGCTGACACAAAAAACGAGAAAGAACTCCGGTAAGTAAATACATTGCAAAAACACATTTCATGATAGTGATGTTGATTGAGTAAATAGGATCTTTTTTTCTATAAGGTTGGTCAAACTTCAAAGATTTGACTCAAGACAAAATCTACATGTCTTATTCTTGGAGAGGAATGAGTCAGTAATACACATGTCTTATTCGCAGTTAATGCAATAACTATCCTTAGATGGCAACACAAAAGCGATCTTGGTTTTTATTCTTTCATAAAAAAAATCAATAAATTACTTATATCATGGCTTATGTTCTCCTACATATAACTCCAACAAAGGTGCACTCTGACGATACTTTGTCAATAAAATTAATAATAGTAACAATCACTGCTTATGCTATCCTACGTGCATATTTTAAAAGGAGAGGGAAAATATCTGGTAATATTTTCCTAGATCCAGGCATTTTTCAGTCAGATCATCCTAATGCAAAATGTTCAGGTTCATTATGTTAAATGGATCTGGCAGATATGTGGATAGCATATTCAGATTCGTTACATTTTTCTGATCATTTTTCATAAATACATTATTTTCATCTGACTTCCGATTTTATTTTCTATGAATTTCCAAAGTTTATATGAATTTTTGAATTTACTGGACTTATTTTAATTCGAACATCATTAAATGGATAATTGGTAGATACACCCAGAAGTGCACCCAGGCAGTGGTTGTGTGACACTGTCAGTGGGGCCTGTTGAGTGCCCAGTCAGCAGTCAACTACTGACTGTCAACTGGTCAATTGACAGGTGGGGCCCAGGTGCCATTGACACATTAAATTAACAGGGGGATAATCGTGTTAGTTAGCCGGGGGCCTAGGGGTCAATAGGGTTAGGGGGTTAGTTAGGTGGCTAACTAAGTTAGTTGGCTTGTGGGCCCACCGTCAGTGACCTACTGGCCGGTTTAAGCCGGCCGCGCGCGCGGTGGTGCACGTCGGTGACCAATAGAACGGCGGCGACGCGCGGGTCGACGATTCCGGTCACCATTTGGCCGGGGAGGAGATGCTAAGGGACCGCAACGACGTAGCGCGTCGATATGCACCAGCGGCAGCGACTGGGGTGCCCGGTAATGGCGACGGCGGCGAGCTCGAGCAACGACGGAGCTCGGAGCTTAAGGGGACGGCTAGAGGAATAAAACAAGCAGGGGGAGGGGAAGCATGTGGGATCTCACAGCGAATCATACAGGCAAGCCAGTAGGGTCAGAGGCGCTCGGGTGCCGACATGGTTGACAACGGCGGCAGGCGGCTCCGGGGTTGAGCACGCGGTCGATTCGGTCATCTTCGGGCTCCTCTAGATGCGGTTGTTGGTGGAGAAGAAGAGGCCATTGAGGCGGATCTTCAGGACAAACAGCGGAGGCGATTCAAGGACGGTGGCCACGCGGACGAGCAGCGGCGGCGACGGCCATCTCGGGCGCGAACGAACCTGGGAGGGAGACGGGCGAGCGAGGGCAATGGGGAGGTGCTAGGGTTCATCAGGGGTTCCGGGGGACCTTATCCATTGTGGAGACCCGATGGATGACCGGCGCGTGTCCATCTCAGCCATGGACGCGCGTGCGGCGTCCAGCGCGCCTCGGTGAGCAGTAGGTCGAAGACAACCTCAGGGGTGGGCTGGGCAGGCTGCTGTAGCAAGTGGGCTAGAGTGCACAGTAGGTATGTTTCTCTTTTCCTTTTTCTTTTCTGTTTTGTAATTTTCTTTTTCTTTTTTCTGTTTCTTTATTCTTTTCTGCGTTGCATTTTAATCTCATACTAAATGAATTTAGTTGAATATTAAATTTGGCGCATAAATGTTAGGCAAAGATTTGAGCTATCCCAACAAGTTTGAATTTATTTTGAAATGTTTAAGTACTTGTTTAAACTAAACTGGCTCGAATTAATGTAGCTGGCACTGTTTTAATTAGGTTAATTTATTTATGAAAATCACCTGGTGATTATTTGCCACCCAACGAACATTTTTGTTTCTCTGTTTGAAGAAATAATAATTTGATTTGCAATTTAAATTTGATTTTAACTTTGATTTTTATCAAGTGGCAATTGGCTTAGCAAAAAGGTGATGACATGGCATCATTAGCATGGGTTCATCATAGCTAATCATCAGGAGTGTTACACTATCGGGAGGCATCAAAGGCGCATCGATGACTGGAGGCAGCTGTGGAGACACCACAACCACATATACAGCAGCATCTCATACAAGGACTTTGAAGTTGTGCACCGCGACCAGAGGTCCCAATCCTGCAGTGTTCATGGTCGGGAGGGCCTCAACAAATGTTGCCACATGCATCAGTAGGGGATGCTATGAGGGCACCACTGAAGATCTATGCCCCACCAGTTAACCAGGGACTGCCACGACAGTGGCTCCACAGGTGCGTGTATGTTGACCGACAGTGGCCAGGTGTGTGCTTGCATCCGAGCGTCGAGGTTCAAGGCAGTTGCTCGGACATGGGGGCGTGAAGCTTGCCGTTTGTATTGGAACATTTGTTGAAGTGGTCACCTATGCTCAATCTAAACGGAAGCACTTGGTACGAGGCTCTATATGACCGTAGTCCCAATGTGCACTACGTATGCACACTTGGGTGTGTGGCTCACATACGAAGGTAGGCTCTCATGTGAAGAAACTAGACGAGAAATAGTCAACTGTTTGTTAGATACGTGGAGGGCTCCAAATCCTAACATTATGTCTACGAATTCGTTGCGCACCGCCTCAACGTCAACACGGGTGTGCTACACGAAGCTAGGCGCGTGCATGTCATCTCTGGGATTTGAGTGGTGCCCACATCAACACGCTTTGTACCAGAGGGAGAACGCATCATCCTACCTGTACGTTGGCCTCTGCATATGATCGGGTGATCAACCGCATGTGCGTGAACGAGATCAAAGAGTTCAACGCACATATGCATAAGCTCTTCAGCATGAGCGCCATCGGCCGTCTCTAACAGGGACTCGAAGCCACACATCGCACAGGTTTATTCATGTTGTGTCAAGCAAGCTATGTGGCGGAAGTTCGGGAGCTCGCTGGCATGAAAAATTACAACTTGTGTCAGACGTCTTCGGAGAATACGCTCAAACTTGGCAGGAACACTGGGGGAGTAGGTGCCGTCTGCATGTGATACGCTATCGCAATGTGATTAAGTATGGAACCCTCAGTTGCTAATGGAGCACGCCAAGTGGTGCGTCAAGCCGCTGCCACATGTCATGTGTCGCGCATTTTCAGACTTCATATGATTTTTTTCAGTTTTTGAATTTTTCCCTGGTTTTTCCTAGGTTTCAAAGCGAAAAGGTTGGTTTTCTCTGGGTTTTTTTGGAAGCAGTGTTCTTTCGCAAGAGACATAACATGTGCTTTTGCCAGAAATACAGTTGTGCTTCCCGAAAAAGGGAAAAGCACAACACGTACTTCTCCTAAAAAAGGGAAAAGCACCGCATGTGCTTCTCCAAAAAAGTGAAAACAGCAACCGTGCTTCTCAGCTCCGAGTTTTTTTGGTATTCCTTTTTATTGCCGGTTTTTTGGGTATTCGTTATGTTTTGGATTCTTTTGTTTATTTTTTTGTTTTCCCTTTTTTGTGAAAAAAAAATCACCGAAACATATTAACATGTGATCTAATTTAGAAGATCTCGACGAGAGAAATCCAATGAAAAAATGGTTCGGTATTTGGATGAATGGTTGAAGAGATAAAACATTTTGAATAAACGAATCTATGAAAGGAAGATAAAACTTACGGTTGCAACAAGTGGCGCGCAGTCAGTGCACCACTTGTCAAACAGCTGAGAAAGGTGGGGAGTGACCTTGCAATTGTATACCTTAACTAGGTTTTTTAGACAATCTCCGGAAGCTTTGTTCAAATCGTCACAATGTTTGTAGGGACGGACAAAAGAGCACCAGGGTGTCCTAACCAAACATGGTGGCCCACCCCTCAAATCAAAACATGCTTCGCTAAATTGTGAGTCTTAAAGTTGGAACTCCTAAACTCATGACAAAATTACATAAATTGAAAGAACTGCTATATTATATGATTTCATGATACATTAACTAGTGATTTCGATGAATCTAGACCTGGGTGCGAGTTGGGCTTGGTCCAAAATATTAGAAAAGCAAGCCGAGCTCCTCTTTCGGCCTTGGATTTTGCACACCGAAAAGATCCAGCCATGATGACCTAGGCAGTGGTGCTTCTATTCTATGCCCGCAGGATCCTATTTTGCGCGTAGGTCACCCGACAGTGACCGAGTGCGTACCGCCCGGATCCGCGATGCGTACAAGAGGGCCGGCCCAATTAGCACACTTCCGATTTTATGAAGGTTCTAGAATGTTCACAAACCGGGTTTTATTTTTTTTTCATTTTTTTGTAGATCAACGAACATTTTTGCAAATTGGTAATCTTTTTTTCAATATAAAAAAATCAAATCTGGGGTGAAAAATTTTCAAATTCATTATTTTTTTCATTGAATTCAAGAAATATCCATCATATTTCTAAAAAATCATTATTTTTAAAAAAAATCATCAAATACAAAAAAAAGGTCTTGAATTCAAATTGTGTTCATCAAATTCAAATAAATGTTCATTCAATTTTAGTTTTATTCATTAAATACAAAAAATGTTCATAAAAAAATATTTTTATTGCTTGTAAATTATAAAAAATCAATTATTGTTCGTCAAAATTTCTAAAAAAATAATCATCAAAATAAAAAAATCATGTTTTTGAAATTGTGATGTTAACATTTTTTTGCATTAGTGAATATTTTTTAAAATTCTAATTTTTTTTAAATCCCAAACTTTTTTAAAGAAGCCAAAAACGAAATCAGAAATGGAAACACGAAACAAAACACAAATGAAAAAGACAACAAGGTAGCCCCGCCCAGCCCTGTGCCGGCACAGCGTGGGGGGCCATGGGGTGCGCGCTGCACCTTTTTGCAGTGTGCAGCGTGCAGAATAGGAGCTCCCGTATGCCCGTATCTTAGAATAGGATAGCAAATCGCTCACCCCGCAATATTGGCCTGACCCATTTATCATACATTTCACACAAATCATTATGTCCGGATTTTTTGGAAAAAGTTCCATCCTAATTTTCCCGTTCGTTTTTTAATCCAGTTTTTTTAATGTACTAAATTTCTTGAACTATGAGATGTACTAACTTTTAAGAACATACCAAATTCATACATTTTACCCAATTTTAGAAATATTCATGAGTTTTAAAAATATTTTGAATGTAAAAAGTATCAAATTAAAAAAAATCTCCCATGTTAATGAAAACATAGAAGTGCCGGTGCACTAGAAAGTCGATACAGAAAAAGAAGATATGAAGAAAGAAACTAAAAACTAAAAATGAAATGGTAGGAAATGATACGAATATAAGGAAAAACGAAATCCCAAAAACGAAATCGGAAAACACGGAAGAAATCATGTACAAAAACACGAGACAGATTAAATCGAAAGAGCATGGGCTAGCCCATTCATTGCACATCCTTTGTGATTTGGGCATCAATTCTACGTCGTGAGCATAGAATAGGAATTGCCAACCTAGGTAGCCAACCTGGCATCTTCTGCTTGCTAGGGCACCAAACAAGCGACAGATTCCCTCCCAGTGGTCACGCACGCCACCCACTCCACCGACGAGCGGAAGCACCAACGCAAGATTGTCCACCCCGCCATCAGCATCACAAGCTCAAGGTACATACATGCTTTCAACACCTACGTACATCACTTTGCATGAACGACACGACGTGTAGTCCTGTGTCCAACTCAAGGGATGACATGTTAATTTTGGTATGAGTGAGAGATGATGATGACGAACTTGTCAAATTGTGGCGGGCTGATCATGTCAGAGTGGAAAGAAAAGGCGGACAAGGGAGACGGTGAGGCTGAGATTGAGCTGAGCAACCAGTTTGAGGAGCTAACCACGGATATCATCGCTCACACGACGTTTGGATGTAGCTATAAAGTGGACAAACAAGTCTGTTTGGCACAGATGGACCTCCAGTTTCTTGCTTTCTCCGTTGTTTACAACGTTGTCCAAATCCCGATATTGGGGTAAGCAAAATTGTTAAATTAATTAATGACTTCCTTTTTCAGTTGGTCATTCGCTTGCAATCAATGAAACATTAATACTAGTATGTAGTTTCACATAGTTGAGTGAAAATAATCATGCATGACTGTGTTTATGATCAAATTTGATCTTCAGGTACCTTCCAACCAAAAATAATCTCAAGATATGGAAACTCGATATGGAGGAGAAGGGCATGCTCACGACATCATCAAAAGTCAGCTTGGAACCAATGACACCAACGGCTACGAAAACGATATGCTCAGGCTAATGTTAGAGGCGTGCACACCACAGGACCACAGTCATGACCCACTTCTAAGAATGGATGACATCATAGATGAGTGCAATACCTTCCTCTTCACAGGCATGACACTAGCTCGGACATGCTTACATGGGCCATGTTCCTGCGGAGCACACATCCAATGGCAGCAAAATCTCAAGGAGGAAGTGATGAGAGGGTGTGGCAATGAGATTCCCACTGCCAACATTCTCAACAAACTAAAGTTGGTCAACATGTTCCTACTAGAAACTCTTAGGTTATACGCCCCCGTTTCGGTCATTCAGAGGAAGGAGGGTTCAAATCTCGAGATCAGTGGCATCAAAGTGCCTCAAGGCACGCTCATGACGATCCCCATCTCAATGATACGTCATGAAAAGGAGATCTAGGGAGAAGAAACATTTCAGGTAAGAAAGGGGTGACGAGGGCAGCAAAGCATCGAAATGGGTTCTCGTAATTTCTAGTGGACCAAGACCATCCATTGGACAGAACTTCAGAATGATCAGGCCAAGGTCATGATTACTATGATTCTTCAAAGGTTCTCCTTCTCCTTATCTCCTAGGTACATCAATATCTCCATGGACGTGATCACTCTATGACCCAAGTTTGGTCTTCCCTTGATCCTCAAGAGCCTAGAGATGTAGAGATAGATGTATGTGTTGGGTATAACACAATGTTTGTATTTATTCGGCTAGGCTGTCGTTTATGTAATCGATATGTTTACATAAGCTTTATCAACTCTTGTGTTCGGCTTGGAAAACCCCATAAGTTCATCTTCATCGATGTTGCTATATGACTGATTTTGAATAACTTTCATACCAGAATACCTGTCATTAATGGTTCTAGTGGTTTTATTCTTCTCAATCAGGTTGTAGCATGTGTTTCTGATGCTCACGTCTTCAAGTTATGATTTGAAATCATGGATGGGCTGGCTATTCGATGGTGGTCTTTATGCTTTAGAATCTACCGTGCCAACATTTGACTTGCCACGTACAACATGTATTCACCAAGGTATCATGCTTTATTTTGATAAAAACCAAGATATCATGTGTATCTCATTCATTGCTTCAACGGCCACCTTTAGTAGCATGTCTTTAACCCTCATTCAATTTCACTCAGCATGGATATATCAAACGGCTAAGTGCGTCAAACTTAGATATATGAAAAATATGAAGCAACTTAGGTTTGCAAAACCATAAAAAATAATATATAGTGCAATCTCTCCCCACACACAAAAAACATAGTGCAATCAAAACCTCGTCAAACAACCATGCTTGGTATTTAATATATTTTTCTAGTATGGCAACAAACAGAAATTACGCTGGAACTCTCGGCTATTGTACAAACCCTAATGAATATTTCCATATGGTTATATATATCCAAAACCAAATCTCTTATTGTGCCAACTTTCTCTAGTTCACGTATAAACAAGGCCCTCAATTGTTGTTATATATAGTACCAATTAAATTAGGAAGGCAACTGGCTGCTGCATGTTGGGTTGCATGGATAGTCGCAATCGATCTCTTCTAATCTTTGGCCTCTGCTGAAGTGCCAATCTCCAACAGCTTGTGCAATCGTCTGATCGGCAGAATGAAAAGCAAAAGCTAACAATCCAAACTATAAACATGTATATGTTGCATCAAAGAAATAACTTCATAAATAATAGTGATGAATATTTTACATCCTAGATATCGAGTTATTTGATAAACACACCCATAAAGAAGAGTCTACCTTATTTCCAAGCCTTGGGGAAATTGGTGAATCCCATGAGATTCTAAATGGTGTTTGGCAGTGGGTGAAGCACGAATCAATGAACAATCCCCACTCCTCCTTATCTTGGACGACTTTCAGATCACCCACCATTGTTCTCTTTAATCCTAGATGTAGAATGTTGTTCAGAAAACACGAACGCTAGTATTCCTACCCGATGCTAGAGAGAAAAGATGCACCCACCATGGAGGACTTCGATTTGTGTGGAATCACAGTCTCTGATGTTAGCCTTGCAAGTAAGCCATGACTTTTCAGGAGAGGATTCATCTGGTACTAGTACATTTTTTATCTACAGATCAACAAGGAGAATGTGTAAATATATAGCTAATTAGAACTTTTAGTCCAGACAGATGCATGCTTACAAGAGAAATGAATATAAGGAATTCATAAATATAAGGATCAGTTGACACTTAATTACCTGCCAAGAGTCATATCCAGAGTTGAGAATAAAAGTGGGGGTGCTGATGCTCTTAATAAGCTCAGAAGGAAAGAAACACTAGGAACATGCATTAAGTACGTCAGCAAATGATTCTGTTCAATTACTAGTGAGCAAGACACAAGAAAATCTGTGTGTGCAAGAAAATTGAAGTAAACAATGGTTCGGGACTTCTAATTAACTACGTACATCCAGTGGTTCCATCTTTGCGAGGCAGTCCTTGGGCAAAACTTTGTTAACATTCTGAAAGAAATTCATCAGCAAGAAAAGACTCAGTGACAAACTGACAATGCATGAATGTTGGCATAAGTAGTAAACCACATATAAAGATAAAACATAATAAAGGTTTTACATATCACATTATAGCCTTTTTAATATAAAAAATGCAACACAAATTAGAAGAGGGCTAAACACAAGGCTAGATCAATCATAGACTAAGAAATGTTTCTTTTTGGTTTAAAGTATTTGTCTCCAAAGCAGCTCACCTGGAGGTGAACAACCCCATTGTACACGGACCGGATAAACCTTTCTCCGTCCATATCCTTTCTGCCGAAGAAAAGTAATTAACACGTAAAAACATGTAGAGTGGAATAGCAAGTGACCTATATTTATTTAGTTCTAAGAGTGGCCTTACTTGTCAAGAAAAAATCCAGCATCAGAAAAGCATTTAACTGCAACCTTCGGAGGAAAGCGTGCATTAAAATCATCACAATGCAGTAGTGTGGCTAAACCACCAGAAGAACAACCTGCAAGGAGGGCCTGATCGACGATGATAGTTCACATGGTCAATTATTGTTCAAGAATCGCAAGAAATATATGCTTCTTGGTAGCTTAGAACACAACAACATTGAAATATTAGTAAATTGTTGTTATCTATGACCTGTTTAGCATTAGCAAGTCCTTTCTCCATGAGTTCGTCAATGATTGCTTCCCATATGCGCAACCCTCTGAAGAATAGCTTATTTCCATCCTAATAACACCATCCATTAAGTGACAGAAGTGACAGAACAATACAACGTATCATTGTAATTAAGAAAATAAGCAAACAGTGGAATATCAAACGAGAGCACAAAAAGAAAATAGCCCTACTTGATCTTCGTACTCTGCATCCCCAGAAAATGACGCCCCATCACAATATCGCACGAAAACTTTATTCCAGTTGTAGAAATCTAATTGATAATAATGTAAGTAATCAGAACTAGTGCAAGGTCGGCTGGCAAACATATTCAAGATAGGTAGGCGGCAACTAAGAAATGGAACTCAGGCCGAGTAAAAGCTTTGATCAACCAAACTATGCAAGAATAACAGAACATTGCAGATTACCAGAATTTTGGCTCTGGTCATTGCTGAAAATTCCAGCATACTGCACCGCTTCCATGAAGTTAGATGAACCAAGCGCGGATTTTGTGTGCTTCGAACAAGCCTCAACGGTGCTGCACCACCCTCCTCCCTGGGAAACACCGCATTTACTCGCTGGTCCGAAATAGATGATATATTTCTACCTTTTGCGTGGTGTTTAATTAGTAAGCAACGTTTAGCATCAATCTTGGTGTAGATATGCGAATGAAAAGTACATACAGTAAATTAAACTATAAGTAAATTTGTATTAGCTGGTGGTTAAACATGGATTAAATTAATTTCAAACACTCTAGCAGGTCAGGCATTTTGAACCGAGGTGTGAAGCAACTAGCAGTCATAAGAAACAATATGAAGGATAGTAACCTCTAGATAGACGAGCCAGCTGTGAGATCCAGAGCCAAAGCCTCTCTCCAATTGGTAAGCTGGCGGGCTTCCATCCAAGCACACTGAAATGTATATATGGGATCACAGTTCACAGCGCCAATATATATGCAAGTGTAAGCAGCCAGTGTACATGGAAATCAGTGGATATGTGAATGATTTTCTTCCCCTACACCCCTCTTATAACATGATTTTGCTTTGCATAAGAAATCGCTAAAATTTAGAGATGTGTCGAAGCAAAACGAAACTTTGGAAGAAGCTAACTGACTCAAATTAGCGGCCGATGCTAGCCCTCACTTGAATACATGATACTATGCGTACCTGCGCCCTTCTCTGCCGCTCCGGCGAGGAGGGTTAGCTCCGGCGGCCGACCCACGGTAGTCGGCGGTGAGGACCAAACGAGAGGGCACATCATCACGGAGGCCAGGAGAAGGAAAAGAAGCACCAAGCAACCCGGTCGACGCTGGAGGAGCTGCTCGGCCGCCATGGCCTTCCCGGTCGCCGGTGTGGTCAATCAGAGACTACTGGCTCGATCTGCAATATCTAATCCTTGCTATGCTGAACATACAAACAAACGACGCAGCAATTTCTATTAGTCTATGACCTACCGGGCTGTGGCTGGCATGCATGTTACAGTAACATGCATATGGCCTCGATCGTCGATGGCATCCCATGACAACGTACATATTCCCATGAGATTTCAAGGAATCTCTCGTACAATGTGTAACCAACCACTTTTAAAAATGATCCCATGAACCAGCTGACTTCTCTTTACAAAATAAACGAATCTGGGCAATACTCACGTATTGATCCTAATTAATTGTATAATCTTTTCGAAGAATAAGAATGCAATAAGTTGTGTACTAGTATCGTACACATTCCTTAATCCTAGTTAATGCAATAATTTGTTTTTGATGATTAACCAATGCAATAATTGTGGGATTGCTTCGCTCATACACAAGGATACCCAGCTGCTAGGGTTTCTCGTGCCTCCCGTTGGTGCCGCCGGCAGTCTGCCTCGTTTCCTGTGGCCTTAGGGCCATGGAGACGTGATGGATCCCGACCATTGCCCATTGGATGCTTTTCTGAGTTTTATTAGGGTTTGTGTCCTGCTCAAAGAGGTGACGCGGCGGCGGCTCCTTCAAGATGGAATAAGGTTGTCCCCGCCTATCCCTTGCCCCAGTGGTGCTTTTAGCATCCTTGAATGACATGTGGGGGTTTGTCTTAGACGGATCTCACAGGATTCGGTCGGCATTTGTCTTTAGTGGATCCATGTGGATCTAATATCCATTTTGTCTGTCTTCGTGGGTCTAAAAATTCGATCATTCCGATTTATGCTTCTCTTCAATGGCGGTGGTTGCTGTTCTGCTACGTTGGGCTTGTCGGGTCTTAGCACGATGACTTCTCGACTGTCTATTACAACAACGTTTGCCCGGCTCAGATGAGGGAGGGGCGATGAAAGGAGAGCGCCTTCGGCTCGCTCCAGTACTTGTAGTCGTCGTAAGATGCTCTACAGACCTGGATGTAATTTCTACTTTTGATGTTCTTTGGACTATCTTGAAAGTTGATGAATAGATCGGAAATTTTTCCCCATAAAGAACAACACTTGTGTATTGGATAGCAACATGTGTGTAATCCAAGGAGAAAAACTACCAAACAAAATACCAAGTAATGTATCATTAACAAAGATAGTCTCATTTTAATCCTTGCGGGTTTAATTTCAATATATATTTAGAAAATATTTTAACTACTTTTACTAAAATGCTAGTAGGTAATTAAAAATCTTGAATGTATTTTATGAAAAGGTTCATCATGCATCTTAAAAATACTCAACATGTGTTTAAAATATATTAATCGCATACCTCGGAAAATGTCATTGTGTTAAAAAAACATCACATATTTCAAATAGTTCATGAAGTTTAAAAAAAGTTCATTGTGTTCAAAATATGTTCATCGTGTGTTATTTTACGTCACCTGGTATTAAAAAAAGTTCATAGTTTATTTTAAGAAAAACACCGGATATTAAAACAATGTTCACTATTTATTTAAAAATACATGATGAACATGTCCAAAGAAAAGATGGATATTTTTTAAATACTTGATGTACAATTTATAAATACACAATGAAGCGGGAGAAAAAATTATATAATTGAAAACTTCTTTTGAATACAAATTCACTTGTATAGAAGAAAGAAAAAAAACAAAATGTACACCAGGAAACAGAAAAATAAAATAAAAGAACGGAAATGAAAGCAAAGGGTACAGAATAAAAAATAAGAATGAAATGAAAAATGGATTGAATAGCTTATAAAAACGAAAAATAAAAGTTGATGAGAATCGCAGTTCACCTGGCCGCTTCTGAGCCAGCCCATCTAGCGTCGCCCTTAGGCGAGCTGACAATAAGTTTGGCAATAAGCAAGATATACCACTTGGTATGAGTGGTAAGCTATATCAGGGCAGCCTCTAATGAACTGGCCTAGTAGGGACCTGTCACTTGGTTTATTCATTTGTTATTTTTCCTCAAAATATATTGTTATTTATTCTTTCTTGTTGTTTTAGTTTTTCTATATTTTCAAAATGTTCTAAATGCATATATTAAATAAATTAATTTATTCAAGTTTTTAAAAGCATTCATTTGCAAAACATTTAATAAATGTTCATGAATTGTAAAAATAATGTCCACGCAACTGTTAGAAACTATTGTTAGCATTTAAAAACATTGATTACATTAAAAAAATGTTCATATGTTAAAAACATGTTCGTGGTATTCTTAAAAAAATATGTACACAATGTTCATGTGTTCAAAAATATGCTCATCACATTTGAATGTAAATATTAATGCACTGAAAAAAATCCATGTAACTAAAAAAATATTGCATATATTACAAAAGTATTATGGCATTTAAAAGCAATACGTGTTTCAAGAATATGTTTGTGACATTTTATAAAATTATGCAATGTAAAAAACTGCTAATGTAATTTTATAAAAAATGTATCATACTATTCAAAAAATCTTCACTGTGTATTTGAGAGATTTTTTGCATGTATCTGACAAAATATTCAACATGTATTTCAAAAACAATATCCATCATGTTCTAGAAGAAATTTTCAACGTGAATAAAGAATGGTTTGTGTCTATACGAAATATGTATAACATGTATTTAAAAAATCGGCATGTATTTGAAAAAAATAAAAAATAGAAACATATGAAAACCGTAAGAAAAAGACAAAAAAGCAAATCAAAGAAATAAAATCCGCATAGAAGCTTATAAAACCAGTCCATTTGCGCCAGATAAACGCCAAATCGCACAGCAGGAGTCGAGCGAGCAACTGAACAGTCCGGCCATTTTGCCTGTACAGAGTTCATCGATTTGGGATCAATTGTTTAGTAGGTTCAGATTCGATTTTTACTCGGTTTTTTATGTTCACCTTTTGGTTGTGTCTTTTATCAGTTGTTTTTTGTCTTCACAAAACTTCCTTCTTAAAAAATATACAGTGTTCAAAAATTGTTTGCTTTTTCCGACACGTTCGCTATTTAAAAAAAATTGGAATTCAAAACTATACCTTTTCAGAAATTGTTCAGATTCAAAAAAATGATCGTATATTCAGGAATTTTTCAGGAGATAAAAATAATAATCATATTTTAGAATTTTGTTCTGCAACTTCAAAACATGTTCCAGTTAAAAAAAATCATAGATTCAACAAATGTTCGTATTTTCAGAAAAATGTTCAGAAAATTCCTGCTATCAAATTTTGTTCCGCATCACAAAATTGGTTCCGTTTCAAGAAAAACACATATTCAAAAAAATTGTGTTTTTGAAAAAATATATCATATTACCATCAAATTTTCACGTTTGGGAGAAATGCTCCGAATTTTTTTAGAATTTCAACACATTCAAAAAATCGTTCCCATTATCAAAAAATATTATATTTCGTAAAAGTCAGTTCATATTTTCAAAAAAATGCTCCCAAATAAAAAAAAGCACCAGCTGCAGTGACCAGGTCGGCCTCGTTGATCGCAGCAGTGTTTTTTTTTCGGTCACTGTTTCTTCTAGTTGGACCGGCCTAGGTAGCAACGCTCTGTGGATCCGGGGGACATTTTGACGCACAGAACATCGCACAAGAGCTCCCCTTGCAAGCCAGGTATATGTGTTTAGCAGCAAATGGAGGCTTGACATTCTATCCAAGCTGACACATCCACACTTTTATCGTTGTAGAAAATGGTGAGCCTAATGGGAGCTTCATACTGTGAGGCCTCAATACCTTTGAAGGTTTCCCATCTCATCTGCAGTAATCTAGAATATAGTAGGCACGCTATATTTATGCCAGATATTCAAGGACTATTGTGTCGGTGAGAAAAATTATGGACAGATATACTGTTGTTTGCTAATATTCTGTTCATTCACCAAGACCTTCACAATAAATGCATCATATATACAAGACAACAAAAACAGAGGCCTGTAAACATAGTCATACGAAGGTAGATGGTTTAATTGATTTACCCTAGAACATTTTGTTCTACGGTGTTGGGTCAAAAAAAAAAGGTAGATGGTCACACAGACACTCCACGCAGCACAAAAACTACGAAAGCTTACGCAGCTGCGATCTCACGGCACCATCAAGGCAGTAGACCAGATACTTTACGCCTGAATCAGCGCAATAACTTTAGGTTTGCAACAATGGTGTAAAACAATACGGCACACAATCACTTCAGATCACTGGAAACACCACAACCTTATCAGTAAAACATGATACGCTTGACATTTTTCCAAGATGGCAGGGAGAGGCCTTACAGCAACAATCCCAAACGCTCTGTTACTGGGTGCACCCCTATCTTTTTGTGTGCACCTCTATCAACAAACCAGTTACCCGGCTATCCGGCTCAATGCAAAATTGAGCCCGGAAGGCTGCCGGATGAACTGTGATTGTCAGCGTTGAATTTTACAGCGTTAAACCTAGCATGATGAGAAAATAAAGAGGAAACACTTTTTGTGTGGGGAGTTTACTGAGAGATACAGAGTGGGTGTACCTGACATACCTGAAACAGTTGGAATTTTCGTGTTTACTTGGCCAGTTAAACAACATTTTAATTATCAAGAAGTTGGATAGAACAGTACGTCATGTGTAGAGTTTGCAACTCATCAGCGGTAAATTTGTTCTCACCCAATAGGAACATAAGGGCATCTACAGTCGAACTGCACAAATTTGGCCCCTACGCGCACGAACGCGCCCGGTCAGCATCCGGGCGTGTCCGCTTTGACTCTCTATTTTTCTGTTCACGCAGCCATGTTCCTTACTTTTTCCTTATATGTCCGGTCACATGCATGTGATTGATGGAGAAGGAGAGAGACAAAGAAAAGAAATAATAAAGAAAGAAAAAGATGCTCTATGTGGACCCAATCCTATGTGATGGACGCAGGCCCACTGACCGGACACGCCCGACCACTCTTTATACTCATCCCATATATGAGATGATTATGAGTGTTACCAAACAGCCCGGACATTTAAGAAGGCTTCGAGATGAATATGAGACCTGTGTGCACCATGGCCGATGTCCAGGGCACCACGCGCACATCTGACACAGCCAACGGGCCTATCAAGATGGGCCCGTGCATGAGCCGGCTCTACGGCCTCTGCACAAGGTTGAGTAAAGCAGGCTAACCAGAAAGGAACGATGCGTACAACCCCGACAGAGAGGTCCCACACACAAGTTGGTGTTGCAGCCGCGGCGCAAGCCTCGCATGTCGCCACCCAACCCGCTTGGCACAGGTCGACGAGGACGATAGGCAAGCTTGTCTGCACCTTCGTGCACGTGACAAGTCCCTCCCGAGCGGCCGACGCCGCCCAATGATGGTGGACCCTAGCGGGCCAAGCGGTCCACGTGTCATGGACCTTTCAGCCGGACCACCCAGGCACGAGCCATCCGGGAAGATTGGATGGCTCGAAGCCGCACCGAGAGACCCCCCCCCCTCCCACAGCACGTCGCCTGGAAACGGACGGCTCGGAGGACCATCAACTGTAGCGACCAAGCCAGACGGATGGGGCTAAGAAGCTGACAGGCGGGTCTAGCTAGGCGCTCACACGTAGGCGGGGCGCGTCTGAAGCCGCCTAATGATAGTGGCCCTGGGCGCGTCAGGTGGTCCACCCGTCATGGAGCTTCCACACCTGGGTCGCACAGGTCTACAACCATGGCACAGGGTCTGCTAAAGCGGGCTAACTACATCGACATGATGCGTACAACCCTGATAGGAAGGCCCGACGTGCAAGCCAGCGCTACAGGCACGATGCAGCCTCACCAGTCGCCACCAAACCCACCCGATGCGGGTCAACGACGCCGATAGGCGGGCCCGTCTGCACCTTCACACGCGCAATAGGTTCCTCCCAGGCACGCCCGATGCCGCCCAATGACGACGGCCCCGGGCAAGCCAAGCGGTCCACATGTCATCGACCTTCAGGCCGGACCACCCAGGCACAAGCCGTCAGGGCAGATCGGATATCTTGGAGCCGCACTGAGAGACCCCCACGGCACACCACCCGGAAACAGACGGCTCGAAGGACCACCGACTGTAGCGATCGGAGATAATATCAAGCCTTTGTCATGCTTTCAGGTCCCTTTTGAACTCTCTAGGAATAATTGTGGAATGACTAGTATGAATGAGGTTGATAAAATTTTGTGCACCTCATGTTATGATGTGTGAGTAGTAGTAAAGTTATGTTTGTTACCTTGTGGACTTTAAATGGATATTACCCTTTGTTTGTGAAGCCTTCTTCCATGCCTGACCAATGCAGGTGAATGATTATCCATCCTCACATGAGATACACCTGAACTTTATCATTCAGTCACATAATTAATTTAAGCTCAATCAGTTCTTGATGGTTACTTCATGCGAGTGAAATTATAGTACGACTTTGCATTTGCATTGTATGCTCATATAGACACGATATGATTCGAGTCCATTCGCTTCGCTTGCATGGGAGTAAGTCAGTGACAACAATGTCCAACATCGCCCGGCCCTTTCCTATCATGTTGTTTACATGTGTTTTTTATTTTATTTTATTTTTCTACAAGGAGGATTACACCCGGCCTTTGCATCATTTAGATGCACTATCCACTATTAGAAGAAGTTGAATTATCAAGCTCCAGTACACAACTACCAATAATATAAGTAAAAATGTCATGACTGGCAAAAATAGAAATATATGCAGTCATAGGTAATGTTGTAGGTAACTGAAATTAGCTCCTATGGGCTGTAGCGTTTGTTGGTGATATTAAAGTTTATAACGGCATTTTCACTGTCAAGTGAAGTGCATATGTGTTGATAATATAGAGTTGTGTCAGTTGATAGAATTTTTTCCAATAGAGTGGCAATCAGTTTTGCTCTTTTCGATTGTTCATGTTGAGGACGTGATTGACCTTTGTACTCCCAAAACATTCATCCTTTATTTGGATGTCGTGTAATCTCATGCATCGGCCAGAACGCTGCCAGAGGACAAGCGTCGGCTAGAACGCTGCCGGAGGAACAAACTTTCCGGTCGCTGGAGATGGCAGCCGGAAAGCTGGCAGAGGAGCAAAGGTCACCACAGGAGGGGCGGGCTGTGCGCAGCCGGCAGCCATCGCTGGAGGCGGCAGACTATAGAGGCATTCGCGAAGGGAATTGAAAATTTGATTTGCACAACATAATATCAACACTATTATGGGGTGGAGAGGGGGCATATGTCCCCCATACCCCGGCGCACTTCATCACATTGTATTTATTCAAATAGTTATTTATGATTGAGTAGATGTGTCTTATAGCCATTATTTGCATCATGTAATCAAACATAGATGGTGTTGTAAGACATTATTTGCTAATCCTATTACATTTTTCATTTTTATGGCCTTATAGTAATTTTATGATATACCAACGGAAAGTGCTTATGATACCCTCTTATATCTCATTTAAACTGGGACCTACATAGTGCTAGGGTCGGCCCGGGGAGAGAACGTCGAGGAGGGTGGAAGAGAAGGTGAAGGGTTGATCGAGAACATTTGGAGGTGTAGTTTAGTCATATGGATGGGTGATCTGTACGCATCCAATCGCATATAAGGAGACAATTGTCATTTTGATTCAAAATAGGCGGAAAGTGGGCGATACGCCGGTGATCTGGGAGCAGCCATACATAGTATTTCCTAACCCCAGGCCGAAAGTACCAAGGGCGAGAAGCCACTCGCGGAACTCGCGACAGTACTCCGTTGTCCTGTTGTTTTGCGCAGCTTCTCCTTTCCCACACAACTGCACAATGACCCTGTCATACCTACGTGTGATTAAAGGTTAAAAAAAGAGTGCGAGTGAAATGATTCACCGGATGTACCTGATGATCTTTGGAAGGCCGGTTTAACACCACGGAAGTTGCTGCACCAGCGACCATGCCACCTAGAAGGCCACTGACGAAGCCGTAGTCCATTCTTCTCGCTCCGGTTGGTCACTGAGCTTCTTGCTCGCTCCGGTTGGTCGCTGAGTTTCTCGCTCTCCGGTTGTTATGCTTCGGGGGATGAGCTCTGTGACCTTTATATATATCCGGAGAGAACATGCATCCCGTCCATTGCTAAGCTTCCGCCCCGACGAGTGGGAGAGTGACTACTCCTACATGGATGCCGAGCTAGATGCTCGACGGAGCCTGCATTGCCTGGAACCTCTTGCATGCTATGCAGCTACACAAGAGAAGGTCGGCTTGCAGCTTTGCTTATAATAGCAAGCAAGGTGCTGCCATAATCGACGCGGAATCGATGCATTTGACGCGGCGAGAATCCACAAACGGGTGGCTCATAGTGGTGTTGCTGCCATGGTGAGAAAGGTCACTAGTAGAAAAAGGGTCAAACGTAAAGCATATTAGTGCCGGTTCGAATTTGAGCCGGCACTAATGTGTGCATTAGTGCCGGTTCCAACGGCTAGCCGGCCGCTCTCATTAGTACCGGTTCGTGGCGAACCTTTAGCACGGGTTCGTGCCACGAACCGGTATTAAAGTGAGTGGTGGCAGGATGTTGTCAGTTCGGGGCCCCTCCAGCACCTTTAGTACCGGGTCGTATCACGAACCGGTACTAAAGGTCGTCCTACATAGACCCTTCGTCCACCTGAGCTCGCTCTGTTCTTCCCCTTTCCCCTCTCCTCTTTGTTCTTTTCCCTCTTCCTCTCAAGCTCATCACACATTTTACCTAAATTTTGTCAAGATTTGAAGGCCTCCATCCATTCAAATGATCACAAAGGTTAGCAATTTTGTCCTTTCATCTCTCATTGCTAGATTAGCTCGTGCAATGCTTTATATAGTGATTGATTTTTGAGTTTAGTAATTTGGGAGGAATTATATATATGTGCTAGTATTTGATTTATATGCAATTTGAGGTAAAAAATAACACTTAATTTGCATATGTAGGTGTGGTTTACTTAGTACCTTCTAAATCTCCGTCGTAACCACCGTCGATCGCTCGCAACGTCCCGTCGCCGGCACCACCTTGTGGTGAGCCTCTTGTTCATGAAGTTTTATATAAAAAATTGATGTTTGTGTGATTTGAATATATAGTTACTCGTACAATTATCTTACCCATACGTTGTTTGTTATACATAGTGACATGGTTTTGATATCCGTCCCCATCGGCCCTCGTCCGGGTTATGATTCGGATGTGGTATATTCTCTTTTAAAACCATTCATTGCATTTCGTGTTTATGATAAATTATGCCCATCAAGTTGACATAGATATTTGTATGTAGGAGGTAGTTGAACCGGAAATTCCAACCGACCCTATTGTCGAGAGATTAAATTTAGTTGAAAGAGAAAACGAGGATTTGAAGGAAAAATTGAAAAGAATTGAGGGGGAGAAGATGGAATTGGAGTTGCATGTTGTCGATGTCGTCGATGATCACAAGATTAAGATGGAGAAAATGCGCTTGAAGATTAGAAAGATTAGAAAATATGCCATTCATAGTGAGGCTTGGTATCATTGTGCTGTTGGATCAATTGTTACCTTAGTTGCGATCTTGATCGCATTTGTTGTTGCATTTAAATTCTTTAGCTAGAGTTATTTGTTTGTTGCATTTAAGTGTTGTATGATCTTTATGTATGAATTTTATGTATTGTATTAATTTGGTATTTTCGGTGCTGTGTATTGAAGATGAGCCGGCAATGGATGTACGATGACCGATGCTCTCCCGAATTCATTAATGGCGTGCATACTTTTCTGCTTGCGGCTGGGGCAAACAAGCGGGCGGATGGTTTTATGCCTTGTCCATGTGCTGGCTGTAAGAATGGTCACAATTACTCTATGTCAAGAACCATTCACGTCCACCTGTTTGAGTCCGGTTTCATGCCCCACTATAATGTTTGGACCAAGCATGGAGAAAGAGGGGTTATGATGGAAGACAATGAAAAAGAAGAGGACGACGACAGCTATCCTGGCCATGGGTTCCCTGAATACGATGATACAACAATGAAGGAAGAAGCTGAGCCGGCAATGCGGGAAGAAGCTGAAGAAGAGGCATCGGATGAGCTCGCTGATGATCTAGGTCGGGTCATTGCCGATGCAAAGAGAAACTGCGCAAGTGATTTGGAGAAGAAGTTGCAGCGCATGTTAGAGGATCACAAAAAATTGTTGTACCCGAATTGCGTAGGTGACAAGAAAAAGCTGGGCACCACACTGAAATTGCTACAATGGAAGGCAGAGAATGGTGTATCTGACAAGGGATTTGGAAAGTTGCTGGTAATGATAAAGAATATGCTTCCAAAGGACAACGAATTGCCCGAGTGTACGTACGAAGCAAAGAAGGCTGTCTACCCTCTAGGGTTAGAGGTGCAGAAGATACATGCATGCCCTAATGATTGCATCCTCTACCGTGGTGAGTACGAGGATTTGAACGCTTGCCCAGTATGCGATGCATTGCGCTATAAGATCAGCCGCGATGACCCTGGTGATGTCGAGGGCGAGTGCCCCAGGAAGAAGATTCCTGCCAAGGTGATGTGGTATGCTCCTATAATACCACGGCTGAAACGTTTGTTCCAAAACAAAGAGCATGCCAAGACGATGCGATGGCACAGAGAAGACCGTAAGAAAGACGGAAAGTTGAGAGTACCCGCTGACGCGTCGTAGTGGAGAAAAATCGAAAGAAAGTACGGGAAGGAGTTTGCAGATGACGCAAGGAACATATGGTTTGGTCTAAGCGCAGATGGCATTAATCCTTTTGGGGAGCAGAGCAGCAACCATAGCACCTGGCCTGTGACTCTATGTTTGTATAACCTTCCTCCTTGGTTATGCATGAAGCGGAAGTTCATTATGATGTCAGTGCTCATCCAAGGCCCTAAGCAACCCGGCAACGACATTGGTGTGTATCTAAGGCCATTAGTTGAAGAACTCTTACAACTGTGGAATGGAACAGGTGTACGTGCGTGGGATGAGCACATGGGGGAAGAATTTGACCTACAGGCGTTGCTATTCGTGACCATCAATGATTGGCCTGCTCTCAGTAACCTTTCAGGACAGACAAACAAGGGATACCGCGCATGCACGCACTGTGTGGACGATACCGACAGTATATGTTTGGTTAATTGTAAGAAGAATATGTACCTGGAACATCATCGATTTCTTCCGAGCAGGCATCCCGTAAGAAAGAAAGGCAAGCATTTCAAAGGTGAGGTGGATCACCCGACGAAGCCTCGCCACCGTACTGGTGCTGATGTACATGATATGGTCAAGGATTTGAAGGTGGTCTTTGGAAAGGGTCCTGGTGGACAACCTGTTCCGAATAACGCTGACGGACGCGCACCCATGTGGAAGAAGAAATCTATATTTTGGGACCTGCCCTATTGGAAAGACCTAGAGGTCCGCTCCGCAATCGACGTGATGCACGTGACGAAGAATCTTTGTGTGACCCTGCTTGGCTTCTTGGGCGTGTATGGGAAGACAAAAGATACACCTGAGTCATGGGAGGACCAGCAACATATGCACGGAAAAGACGGCATACATCAGGGTCATGCAAGCTACGCTCTTACCAAAGAAGAGAAGGAAATCTTCTTTGAATGCCTTCTCAGTATTAAGGTACTGTCTGGCTTCTCGTCGAATATAAAGGGAATAATAAACATGGCAGAGAAAAAGTTCCAGAACCTAAAGTCTCATGATTGCCGCGTGATTATGACACAACTGCTTCCGGTTGCATTGAGGGGGCTTCTACCGGAAAATGTTTGATTAGCCATTGTGAAGCTATGTGCATTCCTCAATGTAATCTCTCAGAAGGTAATCGATCCAGAAATCATACCAAGGTTAGAGAATGATTTGGTGCAATGTCTTGTCAGTTTCGAGTTGGTGTTCCCACCATCCTTCTTCAACATCATGACGCACGTCCTAGTTCACCTATGTGAAGAGATTAACATTTTGGGTCCTGTATTTCTACATAATATGTTCCCCTTTGAGAGGTTCATGGGAGTCTTAAAGAAATATGTTCATAACCGTGCTATGCCAGAAGGAAGCATCTCCAAGGGCCATGAAAATGAGGAGGTCATTGAGTTTTGTATTGACTTTATTTCTGACCTTAAGCCGATTGGTGTTCCTGAATCGCGGCATAAGGGCAGACTGGATGGAAAAGGCACGCTAGGAGGGGAACAAATAATATGTATGGACAGACATTCTCTCACTGAAGCACACTACACAGTTCTACAGAATTCCGCCTTGGTGGCTTCGTATATGGATGAACACAATAATTTGCTACGCTCCAAACACCCGGAGCGGTCTGATGACTGGATTACACGTGAACAAACCGGAAGTTTCGCCAGCTAGTTGTAGACATGTACCATGCATGACGCCTCTATTAAAGATGACATGTACTTGTTGTCCTAGTTACCATCTTCGAATATAATGACTTTCAAATGGTACGAGATAAATGGTAATACATTTTACACGATCGCCCAAGATAAGAAGAGCACCAACCAAAACAGTGGTGTCCGCTTTGATGCAGAAACCAAGACGGGAAAGGAAACATATTATGGTTATATACAGGACATATGGGAACTTGACTATCGACGTGGTTTCAAGATCCCTTTGTTTCGGTGCAAATGGGTCAATATGACACGAGGCGGGGTAACGGAAGACCCGCAGTACGAAATGACAACAGTGGATCTCAACAATCTTGCGTATGCAGATGAACCATCCGTCCTAGCCAATGATGTGGCACAGGTTTTCTATGTGAAGGACATGTCTACCAAGCCGAGAAAAAGAAAAGATAAGGAAGCGAATGCATCGTATGATGAGCCAAAGCGGCACATAGTTCTTTCTGGGAAGAGAAACATCGTGGGAGTGGATGACAAGACAGACATGTCAGGAGATTATGAAAATTTTGATGAAATTGCTCCATTCACAGTGAATATTGACCCGAGCATCCAGTTAATTGATGAAGATTTTCCATGGCTATGGCGCAAAGGGACACACGCGAAGAAAAAGTTTCACACCCAAAGATCTGGGATGTGATCGGCTTCACAATCATCACTTTCTTTTGTGTTTCACACCCAGGAGGGAATCTCCGTAATAGTTAGGGTAGCTAGTTATGTGTTTTGGCATTTTAAACGCGAAGAAATTTTATGTGCAAGCAAATTCTTTCATGCATTTACTGATTTTTTCAGCTAAATGACCCTGAAATTGAAAAGCATTTCAAATGAACTCAGAAAAGGTTGAAAGTTGGCATGGTATCATAATTTCACCCACATAGCATGTGCAAAAAAGTAGAGAGGCTTACCGCAAAAACTGGATGCACTTCGTGTACAAAATGGACAATCTCTTTCGAAGTATCAGGGTTTCGGACGAAAACTCATCCGTTACAAAGGCATTTCATTTTTTAAATAACCTAAGCATTACCAAATTGAATATAATGATAAAACACACTAATATTAAACATAAAAAAAAGAATCACTGAAAAATCTATTTTCAAAGTTAAGTTATTCACAAACTAGTGATTCACACAAATTTCAAATAATTCAAAATTTAAACTATTCAAATTTGTAAACTACCGATACTAACAGAAAGTTTGTAATTTTTTGTACCTAAAGCAAAAATATTCACAAACAAACTCTAAATACAGCAAAAAAACAACTCTAAAATAAATAAAACAAAAATAAATAAAGCAAAAAAAATAAGAAAAAAGCCCACCTACTGGGCCACAGCGGCCTGCATACGACTAGAACCCAAATTCTAGTTGGGCCAGGATGCAGGCCTGCTAGCCCAGTAGGCCCAACAGGGCATCGCAGAAGAGGTAGGCCCAGAAGGCCTGCTTAAGAGAGGAGCTCGAGACAGCAGCGACGGCGGGGCTTATAAGCGAGGTGGGACTAAACTTTTGCACCCCTCGCCTGGCAGCGCACACCCTTTAGTAATGGGTCGTGGCTCCAACCGGTACTAAAGGGGGGTCTTTAGTACCGGTTGGAGCCACCACCCGGTACTAAAGGGGTGTCGTTCCCGCCGCTTGGCCTGGCCAAAACAGACCTTTAGTACCGGTTGGTGGCTCCAACCGGTACTAAAGGTTGTTCTATATAAGAAAACACTTCAAAAAAAATTATCAGTTTCTCATCTCTCCCTGCTTCTTTCTCCTCTGCCCCGTCGCCGCCGCCCCTCGTCGCCGCCCCCGTCGCCGTCCGTCGCCGTCGTCGTCGCCGTCCCCGTCGTCCCCGTCGCCGCGCCCCGCCCCGTCCTCCTGTCGTCCCCGCCCGGCCCGTCCTCCCGTACGTCGTCCCCGCCCGGCCCAGCCCCGTCCCCGTCGTCGCCGCCCCGTCTCCGTCTCCGTCCCCGTCCCCGTCGCCGCCCACCGTCGTCGCGCCTCGCCGGTGAGCTGTGCCCCGGCCGCCAACCACACACAGACACACACATTGTTATAGAATTGTTAGCAATCTTTCTGTTTTTTAGTTATAGAATTATTAGAAATGTTAGTTTTAGTTATAGAAATGTTAGTTATATAGAAATGTTAGTTATATAGAAATATTAGAAATGTTAGTTATATAGAAATGTTTTTTAGTTATAGAAATATTAGAAATGTTAGTTTTAGTTATAGAAATATTAGAAATGTTAGTTTTAGTTATAAAATTTTGAATTTGCATATATGAAATCACAATCCATCATTTAAAAAATGTTACTTTACTTTTGCGGCATATAGTATTTGTTGTCGACGATGCCCGGCCCGCATCCTCGTCGTTGACTCGTTCGCGACGACGTCCTGCTTCAGAGGACCCATGTCCAGGACTGGGCTCCGTCGGGCTGGCACTGGGAGGTGCTACCTTCAGGGGCGCGACGCTTGGTGAGGAACCCGGCCCCGGGTCCCGTCGTCGACCCTCATCTCCTTTGGTGGCGTTCGCGTGGGCCACTTTCGGTGCGGAGGGAGCCGGCCCCGCCGGAGGTGGTACGTCGCCGTGTCAGGGAGGAGGACGAGCACGTCCATCGCTACATGGCTGCTATGGACGTCAGTTTCTCCAATACCTGGCAGGTTCTTTTGGGAGATCACCCGAGCTATGATCCAGTGATGGTTCCTTCTCTTTGGGTGTCCACCGCCCGCACCTCAGGAACCGCGAGTGGCCTAGATTACTCTGTAGTATTCGATCTTTATTAGCTTGCTAGCTAGCTAGCTAGTGATGTATTCGATATTATATCTATTATTCGAGACGATGTATTCGAGATTATATCTATTATTCGAGACGATGTATTCGAGATTATATCTATTATTCGAGACGACGTATTCGAGATTATATTCGATGATGCTTATTATGTACTATGATTGATTCAGTTTTTCCTTATTAATTGATTGCATCCATGCATTGTAATTTGAATATATTTCTTTTGGATTAGTTAAACAAAACCTATGACGGACAATACCAACATAGAGGAAGAAGAGGCCCTCTTGAAAGGATCGATATGGTTGACTAGAGGGGGGGGTGAATAGGCAACTACCAATTTTTAGCTTTTCTTTACAAAATTAAACTTTGCATCAAAGTAGGTTGTCTAGATGTGCAACTATGTGAGCAACCTATATGATGCAATAACAACAAGCATACAAGCAAGCAAGGGTAGAAACACTAAAGAGCTCGCACAAGTAAAGGTAAGAGATAACCAAGAGTGGATCCGGTGAAGACGAGGATGTGTTACCGAAGTTCCTTCCTTTTGAGGGGAAGTACGTCTCCGTTTGAGCGGTGTGGAGGCACAATGCTCCCCAAGAAGCCACTAGGACCATCGTATTCTCCTCACGCCCTCACACAATGCGAGATGCCATGATTCCACTATTGGTGCCCTTGAAGGCGGCGACCAAACCTTTACAAACAAGGTTGGGGCAATCTCCACAACTTAATCGGAGGCTCCCAACAAGACCACGAAGCTTCACCACAATGGAATATGGCTCCGAGGTGACCTCAACCGTCTAGGGTGCTCAAACACCCAAGAGTAACAAGATCCGCTAGGGATGAGTGGGGGAATCGAAAATCCCTTGGTGGAAGTGTAGATCGGAGCCTTCTCAACCACTCCCGAGCAAATCAACAAATTTGATTGGCTAGAGAGATAGATCGGGCAAAAATGAAGCTTCGAGTATTTAATGGAGCTTGAGCAATAAATGGAGCTTGGGGGAAGAAGAGGTAGGTGAGAAGGAAGAGGAGACTCCCTTTTATAGTGGGGGCAACAATCCCGTTGCCCCCCACCAACCAGCCCCGCACAGGGCGGTACTACCGTTGAGAGGAGGTGGTACTACCGCCAGGACAACGGTACTACCGCGCCAGCCAGCGGTACTGCCGCGCTGAGGAGACTAGTAGGGAACGGACCCAAATGTGGTACTACCGCGGTGGTAGGGCGGTACTACCGCTCCTGGAACGGTACTACCGCCACTACAACCGTGACTAGTGCCGCAAAACCCGACACGAGAAAAAGACCTCTCGAATCGAGGCGGTAGGAACCAGACTGCCCAGCGGTACTACGGCAGTGGGGTCATGGGCGGTAGTACCGCTGTGGAGCGGTACTGCCGCTTGTGACCCTTCGGCCGTAGTACCGCAGGCAGTGCGGTAGTACCACTGGGGCGCGCGAGAGAGAGAAGAAATCTCTCAAAGAAGCTGAGGACAAGGCGGAGGTGCCAGGCCCCCAGCGGTACTACTGCTGTGGAGCCACGGGCGGTACTACCGCTGCGGAGCGGTACTGCCGCTTGTGGCTTCTCAGCGGTACTACCGCTGGGTGCGCGGTACTACCGCTTTGACCCAGACAGGACAAGGAAGAGAGAGGAGAGATCTCTTCAATGGAAAGGAAAAGCTCGGAGGGTGAGAAGCTGATGTGTACGTGATGATTCCACCCATGCAAAACCCCAGCGGACCCCCTCTTGATAGTACGGTGCCCTCTACGCAACTAGTCCACCGAGAAAGAAATGAAAGAGCTACACCGTCTTGAAATACACTCTGAGGGGAAGAAGGCGTCTCGTGCCAGGGGAAAATCTGTGAATTATTCAAAGCACAAGATTAGTCCACAAACATGTTGTCATCAATCACCAAAACTACCTTGAGAGAGATATGCCGTAACAATCTCCCCCTTTTTGGTGGATTGATAACAACTAGGGATTTGCGCAAGGAAAAGAAATAAAGCGAAGAAAGCTAAGAACTACAAAATATAGACGGGCTCCCCCAGAATGTGTGCACCAAGAGATGGCACGACACACACATTCGGATCAACACTCCCCCTATATTTTATAGTCCAACAGTACTAAGCACAAGATATATGAGAGAAGAGAATGAACAGGACAAGCATGCATCTCACAATAAACTACAGTACTCTGAAATGACATAAGTAATAAGGTAGCGATAGGGAGCATATGTCTCACACCATATGTGTAGAACTAAGGACTCACACCAAACCAAACCAAAGAAGGACACCGAGAGAACACACAAGAAACCACAAGACTCAAAGCACGACACAAGAAGCAAAACCACAAGAAGTAAAACCCTACACTCTCTCCCCCTTTGGCAGCGAGACACCAAAAAGGGCATAGAGTGCCACTACGACTCCAGGTGATGGGAGGAGGAAGATCTCGAACATCACATCTCTGCATCTTCATCGTGGGTCGAAAACTGCTCGGCATCGGAGTCGGTCCAGTGGCAATTCTGATGAATCCAGTCCTCCTCTTCAGTGATCTGACCCTCAGACCCACTGGCAACTGTTGCTCCCATCTAATGCATGAGCTCTTTGTGGCGCGTCCTGGCATGCTTCTCCGCCACATGAGTCATGTACTGACCATGGGACTCCATGCAGAAAAGCTTCTTCATCTTGCGCTTAAGCTTCTGTGCCCATGACGGTTCTGCACTAGAGGGGCCAAAGTCCTCCTCATGAGCATCAGTAGCAGCCTCACCCTCGGTCCCCATGGCAGCAGCAGCAGCAGACGGACCCTCTATGGCAGCAGTAGCAGATGGACCCCTGTGTGAGAAGTTGTCCAGTTGTCCTTCTTCCTCAGACGCTTGATCTCATGATAAACCAAGTCTCCAGTCTCTAGCAGCACTCTGGGATAAGTCTGTGCCCAGGCCCTCTCAATGAGCCTCATGATGAATGGACCATAGATAGGACACTTGCGCTCAGACACGGCAGATAGAAGTTCAGACCACATGACATGAGAGATATCCAGGCTCTCTCCAGTGCTTGCTTCCTTCTCATGCTGACAGAAAAGGAGCATGTCCATGAGGTAAGAGTGGACCATATCCAGATTCCCGATCCGAGGGAAGAGAGTCTCACGGAATATGCGATGAAGAATGTCCAGATACGGAGACAGCTCATAGGTCTTCTTCTCAGTTACTGGGTGAACCTTCACAGTGCAGTAGGGCCAAAGGGCTTGCTTGTGGGTGGACGTAGCATTGCGGTGAGGGCGGAAACCGACAGGAGTCTCAAGCCCGGTATCCACCACATCAAGTAACTCCATGAAAGCCTTCCACTTGACAGAAAGCAGCTTGCCATTGGTCATCCATGTCAGAGTCCTGTCGACATCCGTCCCAAGATGGACGGTGGCATAGAATTGAGCCACCAAATCCGCATCGAAATCCTTGTTGAATTGCATGATCCTGAGAATGTTCAGCTGAGTGCACATCTGAAGAGCTTCGCCAAAGTACTCCGGGTCCTTCTCCATAGCATCAGTGTCAATGGAGCGAACATCAACAAAAAGATTCTTCTTGGCCTTGATCACATCAAAGTAGATGGCAAACTGAAAACGGTTCCAGAACGGGCGGTTGACCAAAGTGGGTTCTTGGTCCACCGCATAGGGGTTGCGGCGACGCTTCTCCCAAAACTCCTTGTTGGTCATCTCAGTCACAGTCTTCCCTTTTGGCTTGTTGGCGGCTCGCTTCGATTGCTGAGGAGGTGGAGGAACACTTGCAGATGCACTTGCTGGAGGCGGTTGGGTGCTCGAGGAACCACCGGCTGGCTCTGAGGTGCGGTAGCGTTTTGATGTGGCACGCCCGGGGTTGATACGGCGACCTTGCTGCTCGGAAAGGTCATCACCTGGAGCCAAACACAAGAACACGCAAAACAACCAGAAAGAACGAGCATAAGCCAACAAACTCAACAAAAGATCAAGGTAAGGCAGGAAAATGATGGAAATTGGCATTCAGCGGTAGTACCGTGACCTGCCCGCGGTAGTACCGCCCCAAGCGGTAGTACCGCCCCAAAGGGAGCGGTAGTACCGCTCTAGGTCAAGCGGTAGTACCGCTCCAAGAGAGCGGTAGTACTGCTTGAGGCGGAGAAACAACAGTTTCTTATAGCACGAGGCGGTGAAACAGCGGGTTCCTACTACCGTGGTCAGATCCGGCACTACCGGCCTACCAAATTCAAAAATAATCCTACCAAACTCTAATCGAGATAGTCTAGTTGCCTTCTCCAACCAACTCAAGCCTAGATTTAGCCAAAAATCTAGAGATGCAACCACCATTGCCCCTAAGAAACAAGAACTGAAAAAGAGACAAAACGAAAGAAGGAACGGGGGCAATACCGGCATCCATGGCAAGAGGACGAGGTGGGGATCGACTCCACCAAAGGAAATGGAGAGGGACGCCCCGGAGACGGAGATCCGCCGGAGCCCTCCTGCGGCGAGAGGAGGCTGGAGAGAGGAAGAGAAAAGAGGGGCGAAGTGAATGGGTATGGGGGAGAAGAAACCTCCCCCTGCCCCGACTTAACCCCCTGTTCTTGTCCCCCAGCGGTAGTACCGTGCTGGGGGCTGTAGTACCGCTTACGAGCGGTAGTACCGCGCACCACCAGCGGTAGTACCGCCCAGCACGCCACGGCAACTAAACAGACACGGCTTTAGCTCGACGAAATGACAAAAACGACAAAAGAAAAAAACACCAACAAACGACCAAGACACACCTCTTCACAAGAGGACGGTGGCCGAGGCCACCTATGTTTGAGTCAAAAGGTATGGCACCACGAAGATTTTAACCTTGGGCCCATGACCAAAACTCGTCTTTGAAGCACAAGTGCCATCAACAATGGCTAAAGTGAAAGACTTGATCAATTTATGCATAATGGGGGGAGGGAGAGTTCATTGAGAGAACAACACTCCCCCTATGTCCATGCCTACACCTAAACTAGACAACAAATTGAGCGTGGTAGGGTGTGCACGGGTTCAAGCCACATTGCTTGAATAAATGATATTTAGCTCATGCCTTAACTCGCGAAATCTTGCTTCATCCAAGGGCTTCGTGAAAATATCTGCAAGGTTGTCATGAGTGTTGACATAGTTGAGCTCGATCTCTCCTCGCCTAATGTGATCCCGGATGAAGTGATACCGAATCTCAATATGCTTCATCTTGAAGTGTTGCACTGGGTTGAGAGAAATCTTGATGGCACTTTCATTGTCACACCAAAGAGGCACTTTGTCACAAGTGACACCGTAATCCTTTAAAGTTTGCCTCATCCATAGAAGTTGTGCACAACAACTACCGGCGGCAACATACTCCGCCTCAGTGGACGAGAGAGACACACAACTTTGCTTTTTGGAAGACCAACTTACCAAAGAGCAACCAAGGAATTGGCACCCTCCGGAAGTGGACTTCCTATCCACTTTGTCTCCCGCCCAATCGGAATCCGAGTACCCTACAAGCTTGAAGTTTGATCCTCTTGGGTACCATAAGCCAAAGTTTGGGGTATGAGCCAAATATCGAAAGATTCGTTTGACCGCCACAAAGTGACTTTCCTTAGGTGCGGCTTGAAACCGTGCACAAATTCCCACACTCAACATGATGTCCGGTCTAGATGCACAAAGGTAAAGCAAGGATCCAATCATGGAACGATATACCTTTTGATCCACCACTTTACCATTGGGATCTAAGTCAAGTTGGCACTTGGTGGGCATTGGAGTGGAGGCCGGCTTGACGTCACTTAGCTTGAATCTCTTGAGCATGTCTTGAGTGTATTTGGATTGATTGATGAAGGTTCCTTCTCTTCTTTGCTTCACTTCGAACCCTAGAAAGAACTTCAACTCTCCCATGGAGGACATCTCGAACTTTGAGGTCATGAGAGCGGCAAATTCCTCATTGAAAGCTTTGTTAGGAGAACCAAAGATAATATCATCAACATATAATTGGCACACAAACAACTCCCCTTTGACCTTCTTAGTAAAAAGAGTGGGGTCGATTAGCCCAACTTCAAAACCACGGTCTTGTAACAACTCGGTAAGGTGGTCATACCACGCACGTGGGGCTTGTTTAAGGCCATAGAGTGCCTTATCGAGTTGATACACATGATCGGGAAAGTAGGGATCCTCGAACCCGGGGGGTTGCTTGACGTAAACCAATTCATTAATGGGACCATTAAGAAAAGCACTCTTCACATCCATTTGTTGTAACTTAAAGTTATGATGAGAAGCATATGCAATCAACATGCGAATGGATTCAAGACGAGCAACGGGAGCAAAGGTTTCACCGTAGTCGATACCCTCGACTTGGGAGTAGCCTTGTGCTACCAAACGAGCCTTGTTGCGAATGATAATCCCATGGGCATCTTGCTTGTTCTTGAATATCCACTTGGTTCCAATGACATTGTGGTTCCCTGTTGGCCTTGGCACCAATCTCCACACTTTGTTGCGCTCGAAGTTGTTGAGTTCTTCGTGCATGGCATTGAGCCAATCCGGATCTTCTAGCGCCTCATAGACCTTGTGGGGTTCCACACAAGAGACAAACGCGTGATGCTCACAATAATTTGCTAATTGTCTACGAGTGCTTACCCCCTTTCTTAAGCTTCCAAGCACATTCGTCATGAGATGATCCTTGGTGGAGAGCTTGGAAGCAACCTTGGCGGCACGACGCTCTAATTCCTCCTCGGTGGTGAGTTGAGGAGCGGTTACTTGATCATCTTGAGCGCCGTCATGAACTTGTTCTTGATCTTGAACTTGCTCGGGGGAGAGAACTTGACCTTGGGTATCACTTGGTGTGTCAACACCGTCTTGAGTATGATCTTGCCCTTGGTCTTGTTCATGAGGTTGAGGGCCTTCACTTTGTTCTTCGGAAGCGTGTGGGCCTTGGGTTGGTGATGGCTCCACTTGAGTGGAGCATTGTCCTTCTCCTTCGGCCACAAGGGGTTCCTCAATGGGTAGGATGAAACCAACACCCATTCTTCTTATGGCTTGAGGAGGAATTTCATCACCTACATCACAAGTGCCACTTTGCTCCACTTGGGAGCCGTTATTCTCATCAAACTCCACGTTACACGTCTCCTCAATAAGTCTCGTGGATTTATTGAGGACACGGTAAGCATGAGAGTTTGTAGCATAACCAACAAATATGCCCTCATAAGCTCTAGCCTCAAATTTAGACAACCGAACACCTTTCTTGAGAATGAAACACTTACACCCGAATACCCGAAAGTACTTGAGGTTGGGCTTGTTACCGGTGAGTATCTCATATGGAGTCTTGTTCAAGCCCTTGCGGAGGTAGAGCCGATTGGATGCATGACACGCGGTGTTGATGGCTTCGGCCCAAAAGTTGTACGGAGACTTGAACTCCGCCATCATGGTCCTTGCCGCATCCATCAACGTCCGGTTCTTCCTCTCCGCAACACCGTTTTGTTGAGGGGTGTATGGTGCAGAATATTGATGCTTGATTCCCTCATCACTAAGAAATTCATCCAAGGTGTAGTTCTTGAACTCGGTGCCGTTGTCACTTCTTATTGTCAAGATCTTTGCATTGTGTTGACGTTGTGCTTCATTTGCAAAGTCAATGACGGTTTGTTGGGTCTCGCTCTTCCTCTTGAAGAAATACACCCATGTGTACCTTGAGTAGTCATCCACAATCACCAAGCAATACTTCCTACCTCCAAGACTATCAAAGGATGGGGGCCCAAAAAGATCCATATGAAGGAGCTCCAAGGGCCTCTTTGAATAAATGATAGTTGTGGGAGGGTGAGCCTTCTCATGTAGCTTTCCTTCGATACAGGCACTGCAAGCACGATCTTTAACAAAACTAACATTCGTTAGTCCACGGACATGGTCCCCCTTGAGGAGACTTTGCAAAGATCTCATATTGACATGGGCTAAACGGTGATGCCAAAGCCATCCCACATCAACTTTAGCCATTAGGCATGTCGCGGTCTTAGTGGGTCGCTCCGAAAAGTTAATCACATATAGACCGTTCTCGACATGCCCAACAAAAGCTACTTTAAGAGTCTTGCTCCACAAGAGGGCCACGGTATCGATATCAAAGAAAGTGGCAAAGCCCATGATTGCAAGTTGACGAATGGAAAGTAAATTGTATGTAAGGGACTCAACAAGCATGACCTTCTCGATCGTGAGATCATGAGAGATGACCACCTTGCCAAGTCCCAATACCTTAGTGTTGGGGAACGTTGCAGAAAATTAAAATTTTTCCTGCGGCTTCACCAAGATCCATCTATGAGTTCATCTAAGCAACGAGTCAAGGGAGAGAGTTTGCATCTACATACCACTTGTAGATCACGAGCGGAAGCTAGCCAAGGGGATGGTGATGATGGAGTCGTACTCGAACGTGATTCGGATCACCGATGTCCAAGTGCTGAACGGACAGCACCTCCGCGTTCAACACACGTATGGGACGGGAGACGTCTCCTCCTTCTTGATCCAGCAAGGGGGAAGGAGAGGTTGAGGAAGATTTCTCCAACGGCAGCACGACGGCGTGGTGTAGTTGGTGCAGCAGTACTCCGACAGGGCTTCGCCAAGCATATACGGAGGAGGAGAGGTGTTGGGGAGGGGAGGGGCTGCGCCTTGGCTTGTGTTAAGCTCCCATGCACCTCCCCACTATATATAGGGGTGGAGGGGCTGGTTTCTTGCCCTCCAAGTCCATTGGGGCGTTGGCCAAGGTGGGAGGAAAGAAATCCCATCATTTCCTTCCCCACCGATTGTTATCCCCCCTTTTTAGGGATCTTGATCTTATCCCTTCGGGATATGATCTTATTCCTTCTAAGGGGGGATCTTGGTGCGCCTTGACCAGGGGTGTGGGGCCTTTCCCCCACTACTCACGTTCATGTGGGTTCCCCCATGCAGGTGGGCCCCACTCCGGAACCTTCTAGAACCTTCCCGGTACAATACCGAAAAATCCCGAACATTTTCCGGTGGCCAAAATAGGACTTCCCATATATAAATCTTTACCTCCGGACCATTTCGGAACTCCTCATGATGTCCGGGATCTCATCCGGGACTCCGAACAACATTCGGTAACCACATACAAACTTCCTTTATAACCCTAGCGTCATCGAACCTTAAGTGTGTAGACCCTACGGGTTCGGGAGACATGTAGACATGACCGAGACGTTCTCCGGTCAATAACCAACCGCGGGATCTGGATACCCATGTTGGCTCCCACATGCTTCTCGATGTTGTCATCGGATGAACCACGATGTCGAGGATTCGATCAAACCCTGTATACAATTCCCTTTGTCAATCGGTACGTTACTTGCCCGAGACTCGATCGTCGGTATCCCAATACCTTGTTCAGTCTCGTTACCGGCAAGTCACTTTACTCGTACCGTAATGCATGATCTCGTGGCCAACACTTTGGTCACCTTGAGCTCATTATGATGATGCATTACCGAGTGGGCCCAGAGATACCTCTCCGTCATACGGAGTGACAAATCCCAGTCTCGATCCGTGTCAACCCAACAGCTACTTTCGGAGATACCTGTAATGCACCTTTATAGTCACCCAGTTACGTTGTGACGTTTGATACACCCAAGGCACTTCTACGGTATCCGGGAGTTACACGATCTCATGGTCTAAGGAAGAGATACTTGACATTGGCAAAGCTCTAGCAAACGAACTAAACGACCTTTGTGCTATGCTTAGGATTGGGTCTTGTCCATCACATCATTCTCCTAATGATGTGATCCTGTTATCAACGACATCCAATGTCCATAGCCAGGAAATCATGACTATCTGTTGATCACAACGAGCTAGTCAACTAGAGGCTCACTAGGGACATATTGAGGTCTATGTATTCACACGTGTATTACGATTTCCGGATAATACAGTTATAGCATGAATAAAAGACAATTATCATGAACAATGAAATATAATAATACTTTTATTATTGCCTCTAGGGCATATTTCCAACAGTCTCCCACTTGCACTAGAGTCACCAATCTAGTTACATTGTGATGAATCGAACACCCATAGAGTTCTGGTGTTGATCATCTTTAGCTCGCGAGAGAGGTTTATTCAACGGATCTGCGACATTCAGATCCGTATGTACTTTGCAAATTTCTATGTATCCATCTTGAACATTTTCACGGATGGAGTTGAAACGACGCTTGATGTGCCTGGTCTTCTTGTGAAACCTGGGCTCCTTGGCAAGGGCAATAGCTCCAGTGTTGTCACAGAAGAGTTTGATTGGCCCCGACGCATTGGGTATGACTCCTAGGTCGGTGATGAACTCCTTCACCCAAATTGCTTCATGCGCTGCCTCCGAGGCTGCCATGTACTCCGCTTCACACGTAGATCCCGCCACGACGCTCTGCTTGCAGCTGCACCAGCTTACTGCTCCACCATTCAACATATACACGTATCCGGTTTGTGACTTAGAGTCATCCGGATCTGAGTCGAAGCTAGCGTCGACGTAACCCTTTATGACAAGCTCTTCGTCTCCTCCATAAACGAGAAACATGTCCTTTGTCCTTTTCAGGTACTTCAGGATATTCTTGACTGTTGTCCAGTGTTCCTTGCCGGGATTACTTTGGTATCTAGCTACCAAACTCACGGCAAGGTTTACATCAGGTCTGGTACACAGCATGGCATACATAATAGATCCTATGGCTGAAGCATAGGGGATGACACTCATCTCTTCTTTATCTTTTGCCGTGGTCGGTGACTGAGCCGAGCTCAATCTCACACCTTGTAACATAGGCAAGAACCCCTTCTTGGACTGATCCATTTTGAACCTCTTCAAAATCTTATCAAGGTATGTGCTTTGTGAAAGACCTATGAGGCGTCTCGATCTATCTCTATAGATCTTGATGCCTAATATGTAAGCAGCTTCTCCAAGGTCCTTCATTGAAAAACACTTATTCAAGTAGGCCTTAATGCTGTCCAGAAATTCTATATTATTTCCCATCAAGAGTATGTCATCTACATATAATATGAGAAATGCTACAGAGCTCCCACTCACTTTCTTGTAAACGCAGGCTTCTCCATAAGTCTGCATAAACCCAAACACTTTGATCGTCTCATCAAAGCGAATATTCCAACTCCGAGATGCTTGCACCAGCCCATAAATGGATCGCTGGAGCTTGCATACTTTGTTAGCGTTCTTAGGATCGACAAAACCTTCCGGCTGCATCATATACAGTTCTTCCTTAAGATGCCCGTTAAGGAATGCTGTTTTGACGTCCATCTGCCATATCTCATAATCATAGTATGCGGCAATTGCTAACATGATTCAGACGGACTTTAGCTTCACTATGGGAGAGAATGTCTCGTCGTAGTCAATCCCTTGAACCTGTCGATAACCCTTAGCGACAAGTCGAGCTTTATAGATGGTGACATTACCATCCGCGTTTGTCTTCTTCTTAAAGATCCATTTTTTTTCTATCGCTCGCCGATCATCGGGCAAGTCTGTCAAAGTCCATACTTTGTTTTCATACATGGATTCTATCTCGGATTTCATGGCTTCTAGCCATTTGTTGGAATCTGGGCCCGCCATCGCTTCTTCATAGTTCGAAGGTTCACCGTTGTCTAACAACATGATTTCCAGGACGGGGTTGCCGTACCACTCTGGTGCGGAACGTGTCCTTGTGGACCTACGAAGTTCAGTAGCAACTTGATCCGAAGTACCTTGATCATCATCATTGGTTTCCTCTTCAGTTGGTGTGGGCATCACAGGAACATTTTCCTGAGCTGCACCACTTTCCCGTTCGAGGGGTAGTACTTCATCGAGTTCTACTTTCCTCCCACTTACTTCTTTCGAGAGAAACTCTTTTTCCAGAAAGCATCCGTTCTTGGCAACAAAGATTTTGCCCTCGGATCTTAAGTAGAAGGTATACCCGACAATTTCCTTAGGGTATCCTATGAAGACGCATTTTTCCGACTTGGGTTCGAGCTTTTCAGGTTGAAGTTTCTTGACATAAGCATTGCATCCCCAAACTTTTAGAAATGACAGCTTAGGTTTCTTCCCAAACCATAATTCATACGGTGTCGTCTCAACGGATTTAGACGGTGCCCTATTTAAAGTGAATGTAGCTGTCTCTAGAGCGTATCCCCAAAATGATAGCGGTAAATCAGTAAGAGACATCATAGACCGCACCATATCCAATAGAGTGCGATTACGACGTTCGGACACACCGTTTCGCTGAGGTGTTCCAGGCGGCGTGAGTTGTGAAACGATTCCACATTTCCTTAAGTGTGTGCCAAATTCGTGACTTAAATATTCTCCTCTACGATCTGATCGTAGGCACTTTATCTTTCGGTCACGTTGATTCTCCACCTCATTCTGAAATTCCTTGAACTTTTCAAAGGTCTCAGACTTGTGTTTCATTAAGTAGACATACCCATATCTACTTAAGTCATCAGTGAGAGTGAGAACATAACGATATCCTCCGCGAGCCTCAACGCTCATTGGACCGCACACATCGGTATGTATGATTTCCAATAAGTTGGTTGCTCGCTCCATTGTTCCGGAGAACGGAGTCTTGGTCATCTTGCCCATGAGGCATGGTTCGCACGTGTCAAACGATTCATAATCAAGAGACTCTAAAAGTCCATCGGCATGGAGCTTCTTCATGCGCTTGACACCAATGTGACCAAGGCGGCAGTGCCACAAGTATGTGGGACTATCGTTATCAACTTTACATCTTTTGGCATCTACACTATGAACATGTGTAATATTACGCTCGAGATTCATTAAGAATAAACCATTGACCATCGGAGCATGACCATAAAACATATCTCTCATATAAATCGAACAACCATTATTCTCAGACTTAAATGAGTAGCCATCTCGTATTAAACGAGATCCAGATACAATGTTCATGCTCAAACTTGGCACTAAATAACAATTATTAAGGTTCAAAACTAATCCCGTAGGTAAATGTAGAGGCAGCGTGCCGACGGCGATCACATCGACTCTGGAACCATTCCCGACGCGCATCGTCACCTCGTCCTTCGCCAGTCTCCGTTTATTCCGCAGCTCCTGCTGTGAGTTACAAATATGAGCAACGGCACCGGTATCAAATACCCAGGAGTTACTACGAGTACTGGTAAGGTACACATCAATTACATGTATATCAAATATACCTTTGGTTTTGCCGGCCTTCTTATCTACTAAGTATTTGGGGCAGTTCCGCTTCCAGTGACCCTTCCCCTTGCAATAAAAGCACTCAGTCTCAGGCTTAGGTCCATTCTTTGACTTCTTCCCGGTAACTAGCTTACCAGGCGCGGCAACCTCCTTGCCGTCCTTCTTGAAGTTCTTCTTACCCTTGCCCTTCTTGAACTTAGTGGTCTTATTGACCATCAACACTTGATGTTCTTTCTTGATTTCAGCCTCTGCTGACTTCAGCATCGAGAACACTTCAGGAATGGTCTTTTCCATCCCCTGCATGTTGTAGTTCATCACAAAGCTCTTGTAGCTTGGTGGGAGCGACTGGAGGATTCTGTCAATGACCGCCTCATCTGGGAGGTTAATGTTCAGCTGGGTCATACGGTTGTGCAACCCAGACATCTTCAGGATGTGCTCACTGATAGAACTGTTTTCCTCCATCTTACAACTGTAGAACTTGTCGGAGACATCATATCTCTCGACCCGGGCATGAGCTTGGAAAACTAGTTTCAGCTCTTTGAACATCTCATAAGCTCCGTGATGCTCAAAACGCTTTTGGAGCCCCGATTCTAAGCTGTAAAGCATGCCGCACTGAACGAGGGAGTAATCATCAGCGCGAGTTTGCCAAGCATTCATAATGTCTTGGTTCTCTGGGACGGGAGCGTCACCTAGCAGTCCTTCTAGGACATATTGTTTCCTGGCAGCTATGAGGATGATCCTCAGGTTCCGGACCCAGTCCATATATTTGCTGCCATCATCTTTCAGCTTGGTTTTCTCTAGGAACGCGTTGAAGTTCATGTTGACATGAGCGTTGGCCATTTGATCTACAAGACATATTTGCAAAGGTTTTAGACTAAGTTCATGATAATTAAGTTCTAATCAAATTATGAACTCCCACTCAGATTAGACATCCCTTTAGTCATCTAAGTGTTACACGATCCGAGTCGACTAGGCCGTGTCCGATCATCACGTGAGACGGACTAGTCATCATCGGTGAACATTCTCATGTTGATCGTATCTTCCATACGACTCGTGTTCGACCTTTCGGTCTCCGTGTTCCGAGGCCATGTCTGCACATGCTAGGCTCGTCAAGTTAACCCTAAGTGTTTTCGCTGTGTAAAACTGTCTTACACCTGTTGTATGTGAACGTAAGAATCCATCACACCCGATCATCACGTGGTGCTTAGAAGCGACGAACTGTAGCAACGGTGCACAGTTAGGGGAGAACACTTCTTGAAATTTTTGTAAGGGATCATCTTATTTACTACCGTCGTCCTAAGTAAACAAGATGCATAAACATAATAAACATCACATGCAATTATATAGTTGTGACATGATATGGCCAATATCATATAGCTCCATTGATCTTCATCTTCGGGGCTCCATGATCATCTTGTCACCGGCTTGACACCATGATCTCCATCATCATGATCTCCATCATCGTGTCTTCATGAAGTTGTCATGCCAACGACTACTTCTACTTCTATGGCTAACGCGTTTAGCAATAAAGTAAAGTGAGTTACATGGCGTTCTTCAATGACACGCGGGTCATACAAAAAATAAAGACAACTCCTATGGCTCCTGCTGGTTGTCATACTCATCGACATGCAAGTCGTGAATCCTATTACAAAGAACATGATCTCATACATCACAATTCATCATTCATCACAACTTCTGGCCATATCACATCACATGATCAATCGCTGCAAAAACAAGTTAGACGTCCTCTAATTGTTGTTGCATCTTTTACGTGGCTGCAATTGGGTTCTAGCAAGAACATTTTCTTACCTACGAATAACCACAACGTGATTTTGTCAACTTCTATTTACCCTTCATAAGGGCCCTTTTCATCGAATCTGCTCCAACTAAAGTGGGAGAGACAGACACCCGCCAGCCACCTTATGCAACTAGTGCATGTCAGTCGGTGGAACCGGTCTCACGTAAGCATACGTGTAAGGTTGGTCCGGGCCGCTTCATCCCACAATACCGCCGAAGCAAGAAAAGACTAGTAGAGGCAAGTAAGATGACAAAATCCATGCCCACAATAAAATTGTGTTCTACTCGTGCAAAGAGAACTACGCATAGACCTAGCTCATGATGCCACTGTTGGGGAACGTTGCAGAAAATTAAAATTTTTCCTACGGTTTCACCAAGATCCATCTATGAGTTCATCTAAGCAACGAGTCAAGGGAGAGAGTTTGCATCTACATACCACTTGTAGATCACGAGCGGAAGCTAGCCAAGGGGATGGTGATGATGGAGTCGTACTCGAACGTGATTCGGATCACCGATGTCCAAGTGCTGAACGGACAGCACCTCCGCGTTCAACACACGTACGGGACGGGAGACGTCTCCTCCTTCTTGATCCAGCAAGGGGGAAGGAGAGGTTGAGGAAGATTGCTCCAACGGCAGCACGACGGCGTGGTGTAGTTGGTGCAGCAGTACTCCGACAGGGCTTCGCCAAGCATATACGGAGGAGGAGAGGTGTTGGGGAGGGGAGGGGCTGCGCCTTGGCTTGTGTTAAGCTCCCATGCGCCTCCCCACTATATATAGGGGTGGAGGGGCTGGTTTCTTGCCCTCCAAGTCCATTGGGGCGTTGGCCAAGGTGGGAGGAAAGAAATCCCATCATTTCCTTCCCCACCGATTGTTATCCCCCCTTTTTAGGGATCTTGATCCTATCCCTTCGGGATATGATCTTATTCCTTCTAAGGGGGGATCTTGGTGCGCCTTGACCAGGGGTGTGGGGCCTTTCCCCCACTACTCACGTTCATGTGGGTCCCCCCATGCAGGTGGGCCCCACTCCGGAACCTTCTAGAACCTTCCCGGTACAATACCGAAAAATCCCGAACATTTTCCGGTGGCCAAAATAGGACTTCCCATATATAAATCTTTACCTCCGGACCATTCCGGAACTCCTCATGACGTCCGGGATCTCATCCGGGACTCCGAACAACATTCGGTAACCACATACAAACTTCCTTTATAACCCTAGCGTCATCGAACCTTAAGTGTGTAGACCCTACGGGTTCGGGAGACATGTAGACATGACCGAGACGTTCTCCGTTCAATAACCAACAGCGGGATCTGGATACCCATGTTGGCTCCCACATGCTTCTCGATGTTGTCATCGGATGAACCACGATGTCGAGGATTCGATCAAACCCTGTATACAATTCCCTTTGTGTCAATCGGTACGTTACTTGCCCGAGACTCGACCGTTGGTATCCCAATACCTTGTTCAGTCTCGTTACCGGCAAGTCACTTTACTCGTACCGTAATGCATGATCTCGTGGCCAACACTTTGGTCACCTTGAGCTCATTATGATGATGCATTACCGAGTGGGCCCAGAGATACCTCTCCGTCATACGGAGTGACAAATCCCAGTCTCGATCCGTGTCAACCCAACAGCTACTTTCGGAGATACCTGTAATGCACCTTTATAGTCACCCAGTTACGTTGTGACGTTTGATACACCCAAGGCACTCCTACGGTATCCGGGAGTTACACGATCTCATGGTCTAAGGAAGAGATACTTGACATTGGCAAAGCTCTAGCAAACGAACTAAACGACCTTTGTGCTATGCTTAGGATTGGGTCTTGTCCATCACATCATTCTCCTAATGATGTGATCCCGTTATCAGCGACATCAAATGTCCATAGCCAGGAAATCATGACTATCTGTTGATCACAACGAGCTAGTCAACTAGAGGCTCACTAGGGACATATTGAGGTCTATGTATTCACACGTGTATTACGATTTCCGGATAATACAGTTATAGCATGAATAAAAGACAATTATCATGAACAATGAAATATAATAATACTTTTATTATTGCCTCTAGGGCATATTTCCAACACTTAGAGGATGAGGCGTCACCCCACTCGACATTGGTGGGCATAGATGGAACTTTGTGCACGTCCACCACCAAGTCCTTGCTTTCGGTCATATGATTTGTAGCTCCGCTATCGAGCAACCATGATCTACCACCGGAGGCAAACACCTACACGAGATCAATGCTTGGTTTTAGGTACCCATTTTGTAATGGGTCCTTTGATGTTAGTAACAAGGGTCTTAGGAACCCAAATAGACCATTCAATGTACTCATGAAGAGAACCAACAAATTTGGCATAAACATGCCCATCACTAGCACGGCATAACACATAAGAAGGATTAAAATCGCCGGCTTTGTTGGGAGGGGTGACATTGCCCTTCTTGACATTGTTCTTCTTCTTCTCCTCGGGGGCACTCTCTCCCTCCCTCACAAATGTTTGCATGAGGGGAGGAGGTCGTTTGGTCTTGTCATTCTTCTTCTTGTTCTTGGAGTTGGGCACGTACCCAACCCCTTCCTTGGCCACACCTCCCTTTTGGTTGATCAAGAGATCGTTGAGGTTCTTCTTGCCTTGTATGCAAGTCGCAAGACCTCTCTCAAGTTGCTCCTTCAACTTAGCATTTTCCTCAACAAGATGTATATGCTCACAACACGGGTTAGTAGCATTTGCATTATCAATTAAAACCATATGAGGAAAAGTTGATTTCTCCTTAGTTAGCTTCACTTGGAGTTGATCATGAGACTCCTTGAGACTAGCGTGAATACCCTTCAAGGCCTTGTGGGCCTTGTCAAGTATATCAAACTCCTCTTTGAGTCTAGCAAGATCAACCCCGAGTTTGGCCTTCTCGGAATTTAGCACACGAGAAACAATGAGGGCATGATCATAATCTTTCTTTAACTTAGCATGATCAACATTGTGTGACTCCTCAAGAGCCAAACGAAGACCATGCTCTTCCTCAAGAGCATTGGAAAGATCCGAAATCTCATCGGCATAGTCACGACTATGCCCTTCCATCTTAGAGATGGTGTGTTCGTGAGCCTCGATCATGTCATTGGCCTCACCAAGTTGTTCCAAGAGAGCAACAAAGTGCTTCTTGGATTTTCCCTTGAGTTTGCCCATAAAGGCCTCAAACTCGTTAGCCTCCACATTAGCTCCCTCAAGTTCATTAATGCTATCCATTGGGGAAGGATGATTAATGATGGTAGTTTTGATGTTGGAGGTTACCTTGTTGGTGGCTTTAGCCATGAAGCACTTGGCGGTGATGCTCTCATTGGGTGAGTCGAAGAGAGACACCCGTGACATTGTTGCAATGGCAACGGAGGCCATGGCAACCGACTCATCATCTTCATCATCGTCATCATCCTCATTGTACTCTTCTTGCACAACCAAAGCCTTGGGAGGAGTCTTCTTGGTGAAGTTGTTCTTGTTGGGGAATGACTTGGCCTTGTCCTTTCGGATGAGTTTGCCACCATTGTCTTCCCTCTTCTCATACGGGCATTCCTCAATGAAATGACTCACGTTGCCGCAATTGTAGCGAGTCCTTACACGTTGCTTGCCCCTTGTGCCACTCGAGTTGTTTTTGCTAAAGTTGGGCCTCAAGTTTTTCTTGCTCCAAAATTGCCTTGAAGCAAGTGCCATGTGTTCATGATATGCATACTTCGTATCTTCAGGGTTGCTCTCCTCTTCTTCCTCTTCTTCTTCTTCCACGGTGAGCTTGGCCTTCAATGCGAGGTTAGGCTTCTTTGCCCATTGAGAATGGAGTACCGCATTGTCGGCGGTCTTGTCCAAAATGTTCATGGCCACAAACTCATCCAACACTTCGCTTGAGGTCAAAGTGTGGAAGTCCGGTCTTTGACGAATGACGGAGGACATGGCCTTGTGGTAGGGCATCATTGCCTTGAGGAATTTGCACTTGATCCAATTGTCATCCGTGTCCTTGCTCCCGTGATCTCGTAGTGAGACCGCGAGTTTGGTTACTCTCCGATAAAGCTCACGAGGTTCTTCATCTTCCTTCATTGCAAACTCATCGGCCTCATCTTGTACCACTTCATAGTTGGAGCGTTGAATGCTTGCGCTTCCCCGGTAGAGAGACACGACAAAATGCCATGCATCTTTGGCCAAGGCGAAGGGACGAAGATGAGGTAGGTCTTTGGGTGGAATTGCATCTTGAATGATGAAGAGAGCATTCTCATTGAATTGATTGTCCGCGGCTTCTCGAGGAGTGAAGTTGCTTGGATCATGTGGATAGAAACCTTCTTCAATGATTCTCCAAAGGTTAGTGTTCACATGATTTAAATGACGTTTAAAGCGGTAAACCTAAGAATCAAAATCCTCATTTTTCACAATCTTAGGGGGAGGACCAGCATGATTCAAATGAGTGGAAGGAACCGGTCCACCATAAACAAGTGGTGATTCCACATGGGCAAAGATGCAGGTGTCATTCTTGCCACTAGAAGAAGGAGCCTTTTCACTACTAGCTTCCCCCTTGTCGGGGATAGCATCCGACACCTTTTTGGTGGGATCACCCACTTTCAACCGTGCGGTGGATAGTTTAAGCCCCTCAAGAAATTTAGTAAACATGCTTTCAACTTCGGTCGTCATGGAGGTTTTCAATGTCTCCAAGGCCACATTGAACTCCTCACGAGAGACCGAAGTTCCCCATCTCCCGTAGACGAGATCGGATTCACACCGGAGTGTTTCTCCACACTGTCTACGGTATCAACCATACTCTTTGGACGGTAAAGTCCTTAATAAAAAGACGAGGCTCTGATACCAATTGAAAGGATCGATATGGTTGACTAGAGAGGGGGTGAATAGGCAACTACCAATTTTTAGCTTTTCTTTACCAAATTAAACTTTGCATCAAAGTAGGTTGTCTAGATGTGCAACTATGTGAGCAACCTATATGATGCAATAACAACAAGCATACAAGCAAGCAAGGGTAGAAACACTAAAGAGCTCGCACAAGTAAAGGTAAGAGATAACCAAGAGTGGATCCGGTGAAGACGAGGATGTGTTACTGAAGTTCCTTCCTTTTGAGGGGTAGTACGTCTCCGTTTGAGCGGTGTGGAGGCACAATGCTCCCCAAGAAGCCACTAGGGCCACCGTATTCTCCTCACGCCCTCACACAATGCGAGATGTCGTGATTCCACTATTGGTGCCCTTGAAGGCGGCGACCGAACCTTTACAAACAAGGTTGGGGCAATCTCCACAACTTAATTGGAGGCTCCCAACAAGACCACGAAGCTTCACCACAATGGAATATGGCTCCGAGGTGACCTCGACCGTCTAGGGTGCTCAAACACCCAAGAGTAACAAGATCCGCTAGGGATGAGTGGGGGAATCGAAAATCCCTTGGTGGAAGTGTAGATCGGAGCCTTCTCAACCACTCCCGAGCAAATCAACAAATTTGATTGGCTAGAGAGATAGATCGAGCAAAAATGAAGCTTGGAGTATTTAATGGAGCTTGAGCAATAAATGGAGCTTGGGGGAAGAAGAGGTAGGTGAGAAGGAAGAGGGGACTCCCTTTTATAGTGGGGGCAACAATCCCGTTGCCCCCCACCAACCAGCCCTGCACAGGGCGGTACTACCATTGAGAGGAGGCGGTACTACCGCCAGGACAACGGTACTACCGCGCCAGCCAGCGGTACTGCCGCGCTGAGGAGACTAGTAGGGAACGGACCCAAATGCGGTACTACCGCGGTGGTAGGGCGGTACTACCGCTCCTGGAACGGTACTACCGCCACTACAACCGTGACTAGTGCTGCAAAACCCGACACGAGAAAAAGACCTCTCGAATTGAGGCGGTAGGAACTAGACTGCCCAGCGGTACTACGGCAGTGGGGTCAAGGGCGATAGTACCGCTGTGGAGCGGTACTGCTGCTTGTGACCCTTCGGCCGTAGTACCGCAGGCAGTGCGGTACTACCGCTGGGGCGCGCGAGAGAGAGAAGAAATCTCTCAAAGAAGCTGAGGACAAGGCGGAGGTGCCAGGCCCCTAGCGGTACTACTGCTGTGGAGCCATGGGCGGTACTACCGCTGCGGAGCGGTACTGCCGCTTGTGGCTTCTCAGCGGTACTACCGCTGGGTGCGCGGTACTACCGCTTTGACCCAGACAGGACAAGGAAGAGAGAGGAGAGATCTCTTCAATGGAAAGGAAATGCTCGGAGGGTGAGAAGCTGATGTGTACGTGATGATTCCACCCATGCAAAACCCCAGCGGACCCCCTCTTGATAGTACGGTGCCCTCTACGCAACTAGTCCACCGAGAAAGAAACGAAAGAGCTACACCGTCTTGAAATACACTCTGAGGGGAAGAAGGCATCTCGTGCCAGGGGAGAATCTGTGAATTATTCAAAGCACAAGATTAGTCCGCAAACATGTTGTCATCAATCACCAAAACTACCTTGAGAGAGATATGTTGTAACACATGTTCAATATCATACGCAATCCTCGTGGGCCAGATGATGATCAGAATGAAGAAGATTATGACGGCTCCGAATATCTAAACAACACCGGGGAGGGTGATATGATATTCGATCGCGATGACTAAATTGATGAAGTCATGAACTATGAACATGACGAAGAAAATGTTGATCTTGAAACAATAAAGACCGGCGAGGTATATATATTTATATAAGCAGGCATCTGGTGATCATCACATGTTTTAAATGACTTGAAGATATATTAACGAATCGATCTTTCTTCTTTCAGCCATCCGGATCGAGCAAATCTTCAGGCAACAGGAAACAAGGCCTGAACAAAAAGTTGAAGGAAGGTGTAAAGTACAATATCGAGGCCATCAAACCTAATGGCGAACCATTAGCGCCTAAGAAGATTGCGGACAAGTTCATTCGTCAGTGCGGAGTTCTTGTGAAGGACCAACTCCCGATCTCCCTTCAAGAATGGAGAGAGCTAGCAAAGCCACGTCCAGGAGTTACTTTTGTCGACGACAGACAAAAACTTCTGCTTTGGGAAATGCTCATGGAACATTTCACCCTACCAGATCATTTCACATATGATGTGGAGAAAGTCAAGGACGCTGCTCTTAGGAAGATGGCGGTTGCATTCAAGAACCACAAGATTCGTGAATGGGCCAAGTATGTCAAGGGAGGAAGGAAGACTCTAGTATTCGAGGGAACACTGAGAAGCAAAGTGCTCATTGGGGCGATTTCGTGAAATTCAAGGATTCGGAATTATCTAAGGAACGATCGAGAATAAACAAGGCCAATGCCGCAAAAAAGGATAAGTTCCATAAGCTGGGGCCAGGTGGCTATGCGGTGGGAATGGCTAAGTGGGATAAGTCTGAGAAAGAGATGCTGGATGCAGGTGTCACTCCAGAAACATTGAGCTGGCCCCCCAGGTGCAGGACTTGGTTCTATGCGCATGGGGGGAGTTGGACCCGAAGACAGGCAAAGTTTTGAAGAAGTCATGTCTGGACGGAGCCGAAGATAAGCTACTTGTTGCAATAGAAGAGGCTCGATCGGGGGTGTTCGAGCCCAACAGAGAGAATGACGAGCTTATGCGTGCCCTGAGAAATCCTGAACACCCGGGAAGAACACGAGGCATGGGTGCTATGCCGTGGTATGAGGGGTTTTCAGACTGGAACGCCGACTACAGAACCCGTGCGAGAAAGAAGATTGTGGAGGAGAAGAAGAGGAAGATGGAGGAGGAGCAGAGGAAGCTAGACTATGAACGCCTTCAAGGCCTAGAATCAGCGCACGCGGACTTGGCAGTCAAATTCCAGCGGCAGCAGGAGTAGATCGACTCACTTAGCCAGCAAAGGGGGTCTCAGCAGCTAGCGGATGATCCACCATTGGATAGCACCGTCCCATCCATGCCGAGAAGCAGCATGGGTTCCGCCCCGGGCGACGCATTGCTAGATAGCTACCCAGTGGTTGACATCATGGAGAACACTAACTGCGAGCTACACTTCAAAATGAAGAACATATCCATGAAGGTGGCGGACGCCCTTGCTTTTACAAATCCCCCCGAGGCAACCTTCCATTGCAACCCGATTCCAGCGGGCTATGCTCGTGTCTTGGTTCATGAGGTGGTGGACCAATATTCGAGTTAGAGCTTGACATTCCTGGAGGTGACGATGAGCACACACTGGGAGAGGCCAACCATCGTATCATCCTATGGAGAAAGGATTGCATCATCTTTCGAAGGCCACCGACACCGCGTCATCCGACTCCTCGTCGAAGTCCGCCACCGAGTCAGCAGACTCCCGCTCCTCCAAGTCCACCAACGCGTCAGGCCACTCCTCCTCCAAGTACGGCACAGCTTCAGACCACTCCTCCTCCTCCAAGTCCAGCAAAGCGTCAGGCCACTCCTCCTCCAAGTCCGGCACAGCTTCAGGCCACTCCTCCTCCTCCAACTCAGCCACATCAGCCATCTTCGCCGCCTCAGCAATCACGAAAGAGAGCCGCCTCAGCTATGGTACGTAGCGGTACAAGTCGAGGTAGTACTGGAGGTACAGGCGGAGGCAAGCGATTTCAATATGGTCCAAGCCTCGCGCCTCTTCCGTAGAGGCCTTACGACAAGTCCGAGGAGGAAAACGTAGCCATATCGAAGGCCGAGGTGGAAGCCCATTTTGCACCGAAACCGCCATCGCCACCAAGGGAGAAAGTGCCTGTGGAAAAGATTGACCACTTCATTCGTATGGCTAGAGCACCAGCTCCCAAGCCTGTTGACACAGACTATGAGCGCCACATCAAGAAGTTAAATCGAGCACGTCTACAGAAAGAGGCGAGCTCGAGCTCGAGCAAATCAGCTGGCAAAAGGAGCGGTAAAACCGTTCCCCGGCTGGGAGAACAGGCGGCGCAATCAATCCCCCTGCTTGTTGTGCCAACAACACATGAGAGTAGGCGCGCCCAATATTATTGTGGGCAAACCGTTAATGTTCCCGGGGTGGGTGATGTGGTAATAACCGAGGAGCATATTGCGCAGGCTAAAACGATCGGGATCACTGTTGGACAACTCCTCGATATCGAGCCCATGTCTCTGACTAGAAAGGAGGAAATAAAACGGAAATATGTCCGGGGCCAACCTTTGGTCGAGCCAGACGAGGTCAAGAACCTCCCAACGAGAATGTATGAATTGCATCGATGGTACATGGACATTACCAAGATTTCCAATCGAGAGTCCCTCATGGTGAATGTCAAGGAGGAGCATTACTACCATGAGAAAGCTCTGGCCGTTGAGTATTCAGAACTGTTTCAGTTATACAATCAAGACGCACTCGACAAATCTATCGTCAGTTGCTATTGTCTATAAGTGATTTCTTTCTGTAATTTAAGTCTCAAGCTAATTGTAGTGATCATTTTGATCAATCATTACCTGTAATTATCCTCACTATATTCTTTTCTATGGTATTATGCAGGATGAAGATTTATGAAATGAAAAAAGGTGGACGCTATGGCATTGGGTTCGTTGACCCAAATACCATTAATGAATACACATGGAAATTAGATCCATATTACGAAAAAAGTGTAGAGGAAAGCATGCTAGAGTTCTTCAAGCGCCTCAAATACAATGAAGATATACTACTTCCTTACAACTTCGAGTGAGTCACACTATCTTGTACTACAAATTCTATTTTTGCTTACTAGCTAGTTACATATTTTTGCTTACATATGCCCATTTAATTAAGACATGCAAACATGTGTGCATGCAGATTTCACTGGATCTTGTTAATCATTAAAGTTGATGAAGGAACAGTTGAAGTACTAGACTCACTACTTAAGAACCCATGAACCACTTCCAATTGTTATCGTATATATATATATATATATATATATATATATATATATATATATATATATATATATATATATATATATATATATATATATATAGGTAAATTGTTTGGGGCTCCTAGGTGCCCAGGCACCTAAGCACCATGCAATTAATGCCCCATGCGATTGATCTCTTTTCAAATATTGGTGCATGACATACCTGTCATAAAATGCACGTCATTATAATAACATACCATTTATTTCCATATATGATATGACATCCTAGTTTCTTTTAAATCTTTATTTATAATATATGCACTATAATACCTTGCGTACAATTTCTTGCTTTTACCTTGTATTCTTTATCGGAATACAATACTCATAAACATATGATGCACCCATCTTTTTTTGCTATTAAAAATAAAAAATACTTTCATGTATGTAGTAAGAATTTGTCCTATGTACCCATATACCTAACACAAAGAATTTATACACATATAATAATACATCTATGACAGAAACCTAGAAATGATATAGCCATGCACAATAAGCGAATTGATATACCTAAGAAATATACGTTCCAAACATAACATACCCCAAGATGATAATTAATGTATGATGATAACCAATATATTTTTTAGTGCGTACTCAAGCCCTCACAAAAAAATGTATATACAAAAATATGCATACTCCGACATGAAATCTTTTTTACATATCATGTGCATACCCCGATGTGAAATTTATATGTACGTACCCTGACTTGCCCCGCAAAAAAAAACCCTGACTTGAAATTTATGTGTACATACCCATAACTGTACATACCTTGTCTTAAAATTTACGTGTACATATTCGTAAACATATATACCCAACGTGAAATTTATGTGTAGATACTCATAAATATACTTATCCCTGTGTGAAATTTATATGCACATACACACAAATGTACATAACCTAAAATAAAATTTATGCAATTGCAAAAAAAACATAAAATTTATGCGTACATACCTTGACATTATTTTTTTCTCTACATACCCATAAAAATGTACATACCCCAACGTTAAATTAATGTATACATGCACCGGCATATACTTATGTGTACATACTCTGATAAGAAATATATGTGTATATACCTAAACGTAAAATTTGGAAGATTTAATCCATTTATGACTATCTATTAATTTAAACATAAATGGTTGTCATGCATGCATGCACGCTTACCATATTTATTAATTACTGTCATATATAATCACATTAATTATTTATCATATCAACACAAACGTCATACATCAACTCACCATCTAACGGCTACGAGGTAAGGTGCCCAGGCACCTAGGTGTTCCAAACTACCATCCTATATATATATATATATATATATATATATATATATATATATATATATATATATATATATATATATATATATATATATATATATATATATACGGTAGCGCTAAAGTGAGCGGGAGCGCAGAATGCTAATCCTACGCTCCGACCAGGCCGTGCGCGCTCCACCCCTCCCTTTACTTACTTGCTAGTAAAATTCAACCTAAAAATAGTAATAGCATTAAATTGGTTACCATCGGCATGTACTTGAGCCCCGTCTCACCTAATTCTCCATCCACTTGGTAGTAAAATTGTTGGTAAATAGTAACAGAATTAAAATGGTTACCATCATCATGCACATATGCTCCGCCTCACCTAATTCTACTAATAAAATTCCTTGTAAAGATAATAATGGTTACCGAGTGGATGCACACTTCCCTGTACCATCTAGTTCTGCTAGTAAAATTATTGTTAAATATAGTAACACGATTAAGATGGTTACTAGGTGCATGCCTATTTTACTACAAAGTAATCTTGAATTAGTATTGTTCTGCGCGGTACAGCTACACCCTCTAATTAGTAGATGCCTTTTCCAAATTACCATGTAATAGTTGGGTTAGACCAGGTGCAGAACTCTGTCCTAATTACGCATGAATCTCGTTAGTAAAATTCTGGGAAAATCTACTATCATGAAATAAGGCACACAATAATTTCCAGTCGTTAATTACAAGACCAACACTATTTCACTATTTTTCTATGTGATTTACGATCACTTCTATTACCAGTAGTACATAGTAAAGGGCTTACTACAAAAGTAGAAGTATTACTATCAAATTTGAAGTGCGGGTACAGGTTGGTTGGCTGGCTGGGCATGTGGTTAGACCAGCGTGCAGGATAAGCCATAATGCGCTCAGGCACAGTTTAGCACTACTATATATATATATATATATATATATATATATATATATATATATAGTATCATAAAATACCAGCAAACGAAAAAGAATTAAATGGAAAACACAAAATTAAATGAAAAAGAAATCATAAACCCAAAACCCCCCAACCTTTTAATACCGATTGGTGACACCAACCGGTACTAAATGGCTTCCTGCCCCCGAAGCTGGCTCGTGCCACGTGGTTGCCATTTAGCACCGATTCGTGCTGAACCGGTACTAAAGGAGGGGAGCCTTTAGTGCCTACACTTTAGCGCCGGTTACGAAATCGGCACTAAAGGGCCTTACGAACCGGTGCTATTGCCCGGTTCTGCACTAGTGGGTAGTGCTGCCATGCTCGTCTTACCAAACCAAGATCAGTGAAGGCTACATCCCCGTGAATTGAATTGAGGAAAGTGGGTGGCATTTGTTCTTTTCCTTGTTCTTGCTACTATTTTAAATCAAAACACAAGCAGATTGGTGTTTGACCAACGGCTGGCCTTTCCCAAGTGCTCTTTACTAGGTCTGCGAAAATCATCTCGGTGCAGCCAACCCAATGCGTATTTAAATGGACATCGTGCAGGTGGACCGTATGCAGAATTTGGAGTTGAGAACAATTGGTGCATGAACCGGTAGCGACTCAATCTGCTCTAGCGTGTGCGTCGTTACCATGGGGGGTTTAGATTTCCAGTCGATATCCATCAAAACACAAAAGTGTCCCGGACGGGCAGTTGAGGTTTGGCGGTGTGGTCGGCAAACGCGGCGGCCGGCGGGGGCAGTGGAGTAACGGGGCTGCCAGGGAGTGTGACCTTGTCACACCAGTAGACTCCCTTGCGATCGAGGGTTTCGAGTTAACGAGTGCAGCAGTCGATTGAGTGTATTCTACGAGGGTGTCTAAGTTCTTGGTCTAAGTGAGTGCGCTTTGCTTTGTTCCGGGCAGCTTCGCCTAGGCATCGAGGGCAGGGGTGGCCGCTCCGCTGCCGCCACCGGCGCCGGGAACAACATCACCATCACGCATCTGATCGCTTTCAGCGACGCCGTTGAATATGTGAGTGTGGCATCGCCGGCGTGAGTCCATCAGTATTATCTATTACTCGTGTGTGCTACTCTATTTGGTAGCCAAGTTACCTCAATAACTAGTACTTCCTCCAATCCAAAATAAGTGCCGCAAGTTTGAAAGATGAAACTACGTCTTATCATTAATCTAGTGATATATGTTTGACATTGTAGATGTAAATATTTTGCTCCATAATCTTGGTCAAAGTTTGTGATGTTTGATTTTTTTAAAAACGGAGGAAGTGGTAGTTGGGTAATTGTTGAGATTTTGTGCTAAAAAATGCTATTGGGGTGATGGTGATCATGGACTTGGATCGTATGCACGGTTCCAGCTTCAACCATCTTTGAGAGGTTCAGTGGTGAACATTCTAAAGATGGTACTTATTCATGTCTGCAGTGTAGCCAAGTCCAAGCAATTGAGCATCAACATTTTCTGCGTCTTGGCTTGCTAGCTATGCTATAAGTATGCCAGCTAATGGACCATGTTTTCAACATTGCTCTTGTGTTCCCTGCACTACGTTTCTCCCTTTCCACTTCCAGAACTATTGTGTCGGTGAGAAAAATGATGGACAGATATACTGTTGTTTGCCAGCATTCTGTTCATTGACAAAGAATTTTTACACTATATGCACCATGTATATAAGACAACGAAAACACAGCCCCATAAACCGAGCAAGTGGGCAAAGGCTACAGGCGATTCCATAACATAGGTTTCTCATAACAAATTAAACAGCAGCCATACAGCAAAAGAAACTACGAAGGCTTGCCGGGCGGTGTTCTCACAACACACTAACGATGCTGTACAGCAAATAATTTACACCCCAATCAGCAGTACAATATAGTTTAGGTTTGCACGATGGTGTATCGCCAATACAGGTTGCGGGTACTTAAATACTCTAGCTAGTAAAGGAAGCAAGTACTATGTATTCACAATTGCAGGTCTTCTCATCAGATTGATCATCCGTTCCATGATCTTTTCCAAACAATTTACAATTATTTGGGCTAGTAGTTGCCACTTGTACTTTCGATCAGAGATCTTGCTCGCCTCTGTTCCACCGATACCCATAAGATATGTGTCACTCCTCTTCCATTTGGACCGTAAAAACATCAGGAGGTAACTAGCAGCAAACTTGCAAGGTTCAACCTGATGACCAATTGCAGAATAACAACATAAGCAGCTTAGCAGTAGCATCTTGTATAGTACAGTGTATTGGATCTCCACATCTTCTCCCCTGTGGAATAAATATGTACAAAGATTTAACAGATTATTATGAAAACACAAATTTCTTCCTGCTAAGTATGGCAAATTCAAATTACAGAAAACAATATAACTTCTATATGCACAACATAAATAGGAATGCACCTAACAAGTAACAACACAACATTGAACTGGAATCTAAGGACTGTTCCATCTCTCGTCGGTACCAATCATCCCCCAAGTAAAACAAGATTTGAGTGGTACCTGTATAACGTCAGAGAGGAAATAATCAACCCGAAACTTGTAAGGAAGTTGAACGTGATGTGCAAGTGCAGCATAACATCATACGCAGCTTTGTGGTACGTAGTAGCATCTTGTGTGGGGTAGTCCATGGCATTTTCCCCAAGCTGAGTACACGGCATACAACAGAGCAGAGGAGTTTATTTCATCAGCAAATGCATTGAAAAGCGCTTCGAGTATCCAGTCCACACAATTTTCTCCATGGCATATATGTTGAATAAGGAAGGGTTAAGATTTACCTTCGCCCCATTTGATCCTTGCCAGTTGCCTTCAACAATAGGAGTAGTTTCTGAACCAATATATAAGGCATATATAAGGCAGCGCACCATGAGTTGTATCTTCAGCAAGCATCTTCGTCATGAGAAGTGCAAGAGAAGAAATCATCTCCATCATCTTCTACATTGGAGCCTTGGATGTGGTGGAAAATAAAAACTACATAGACATGAATTGTAACTTGTGAGTGTATATGTATAGTAGTACCAATTATCATCTCAATCGATTGATAGCTACTTATATGCTAGTACTACTAGCTGAACGGAATGCAAGTTAATTAGCTGACCTGATTGCGCCCGTCGTCGCCATGGCCACCACTTGCGATTATGAGCGGATCTCTCCTGCTGTTGCTGCCTTCGAAAATTAGCCAATCCTTCCTCCCGCGCTTCATATACAGAGGGGTCTATGTTATGCATTCTCCAGACCTCTGTTAGTCGCAGCAGGGGATGGTTGGGGTGTGCCTCCACTTCCCCTTGCAGCACACCAAGCTTCGCCACTCTAGCCCCCAAACCAAGTGAAATCTCCTTGACCCTTGCGAGATGTTTGATGCCAATAAATTCCACACATCGGCCGCCACGGAATTGTATCTTTTCCAGCTGGTGCGAGGTGTCCTCTTCGAATATCACCTCTCTCACTCGATCCGGGTAAAAAATATCTAGTTCCCTGAGATTTGGGAATGCTCTTGCTCCAAAGACTAGACTCTTCCCAACATAAGCACTCTGACGAAGACGAAGGAGCATAAGGCTGGGCAGTGCACCTAACAATTTCATGGTTTTCTCACCTTTCAGCTCGCTATGCCCTAGATAAATCTTCACTAAATGTGTCAAACTTCCAATCCAGTCTGGCATTTCTCCAAGACGTCCAACCAGCTTGAGGCTCCTCATGAGTAGGGGAGGATATGACACAGAATGCAGCCACTCAAGAGAGCCATGTTGGTCAGCATCCACGTTAAGAGAGCATAGGGAAGTGAACTTCTCGATAGCTGCACAAAGTAGCTTGCATTTTTGCTCGGTGGCCTCTTTCGTTACCACCCCAAGTTTTTTTAGCTGCACAAGCTCACCTAGCTCTTTAATTGCATTGGCATCACTCCGTTTGATGTCCACAACCTCTAGTGTTTGTAACTCTTGTAACTTGCTAATCCCTCTCGGCACACTTACACCTTTGTATATTGACCAATGCCTAAAGCAAGGCATGCGTGGCTTCAATGCTTTTTCATGAGAATTACAAGTAATCATCTGATGATACATCATGTCCATCAAACATCCCATAGAGGGCTCACCAATATAATACAACCAATATGTTTTTCTACACCGGATGCTACGGAGACTCACAAGGTTACAAATCTCATTTGGTATCGCTGATACATCTGTGATTCTTATCTCCAAAGTCTGCAAGCCTTCTAATATTCCTATAGATCTTGGAATTCTATAAATATATGGATGTGCATTAACACTCCCAATATTCAAATACTTCAAGTGGCGTAACACTCCTATGTCCTTGATATCTTTTTGTGTGATTCCAAAATGTGCACTATGTACATCCAGGGCTCTAAGCATTCTCATGCTAGGTGGAAACAGGGGAGCAGGTGGCACTATGGGTTTCTCACCAAACATGCTTAATGACCGGACATGCCTCCAATCTATGCATTCCTTGAGGCACTTTCTACCATGGTATGATACATGACGAAAGTTCTCCTCTGCTACACTATTTACATTATCGTCGGTGGACAAGTACACAAAATTTTCATCTCTAGCAATTGAGATCATGACATCACGCATGACATCATGGACTCGACAGCTCTTAACTGTTCCTTCCACATTCACTCTTGATGGTATAATCATGTTTCGGTTGATTAGCTCAATGAAATAAAATTTTCCAATATCCTCAATGTTTACCCTGCCCCTAGCGATGATGAACCCCTCAGCTATCCATCTATCTACTAGAGACCTCCTCTTAATTTCAAAATCCTCGGGAAAGATGCTTAGGTACAAAAAGCATGACTTTAGATGAGATGGTAGGTAGTTGTAGCTCAGAGTAACCATCCTCCTCATTGCTTCAAGGCTTGGATTAGTCTCAAGCTCTGAAGGGAGATGATTATAAAATTGTGTCCACTCAGCTACCTTTTTTGTGGCAAGGACGCCACCTACCATGAGTATAGCTAATGGTAAACCACCACATTTTTTAACTAATTTTTCAACTATGTTCTTCAAGTCCTCATCTTTCTCCATGTCCTCCTGCCTTTTCCTACACTTTCTTAGTAACAAATTTGCAGCATCAACTGATTGTAGTGGCTTGAGTTGGTAGATATGTGAGTCAAGAGAACACTCCTTAGCTAAGCCCATATCTCATGTTGTTATTACTATCCGACTACCTTTCTTGTTACTGCTAGGAAAAGCTAATTCTTTGATCCACCTCCACATATCTATGGTCCACAAGTCATCAAAAACAATAAAATACCTTTTATCCTTGAGCTCTTCCATGAGGTACTTGGAGAGGTCATCCACTTGCACTGCCTTGCCTTTAAGTTCTTCCAAGCATTTCTTCAGTGACTCATGTCCCAAAAGCTGCCCGATCATACCCTTGAGCATCTCTACCTTGAAAATCGAATGTGATACTATGACCCAAGCAACACAAGAAAATTTCTGCACAATATCTTCCTTACTTTCATATGTCTTCCTTGCAATAGTAGTCTTTCCTAAACCACCCATGCCGACAACACATATCACCTTAGGAAAATCATCTTCAGTGTTGACATCCATCAGGTTTATCAACTCCTCCCTAGGCTTGGAAAAGCCCACAAGTTCTGCTTCATCAATGTTGCTAGCCGCGTGATTGCGGACATCTTCGCTGTAGGAATCCACCTCCCCAATGTTGTTGGAGGCCTCCGTCTTGATCAAGTTGTAGCGTGTATTCCTAATGCTTACTAATTCAACTCTGAGTTTGAGGTCACGGATCTGCATGGCGATCTGATGGCGGTCTTTGAGCTTCATCAGCCTCCGCGACAAGCTTTGGCTTCTCACATGCACCATGAATTCACTAAGGCAATCTTCAATATTGTATGATAAGTCTCTGACCTGCTTCGCCCACACCTTCAGCAGAATGTCTTTCATCTTAATCGCTTCAGCAGTCAGCAGAAATGCCTGCATCGTCTCTAGCTCATCTTTAATGAACCTGCCAAACAAATATGCATAAGAAATGTAGGACAACAGTTGGTGTCGTCCTAGAACTCGTATTATGCATCAACGTATAGGGAAATTTGCACCTCAGTAGCTCAGTGAATAGACTTTAGACCCGACACATATATAAATGTAGCAATGCTGACGTCTAAAGGTCTAAGTAACTACAAACTTAATTACTCCCTTAAGTTGTACTAAACCCGCGACAAGTAATATGGATCGGAGAGGGTACCAGATATCCTTTCACTAGTAGAAAAAGGGTCAAATGTGAAGCACATTAGTGCCGGTTTGAATTTGAGCCGGCACTAATGTGACCATTAGTGCCGGTTGCAACGGCTAGGCGGGCGGGCATCATTAGTACTGGTTCGTGGGCAACCTTTAGTATCGCTTCATGCCACGAACCGGTACTAATGAGGCCAGTGCGGCTGTGGTCAGGCTGGGGCCCCCACAAAGACCTTTAGTACCGGTTCATGGCATGTGTTGGGGAACGTAGCAGAAATTCAAAATTTTCCTACGTGTCACCAAGATCTATCTATGGAGAGACCAGCAACGAGTAGAAAGAGAGTGCATCTACATACCCTTGTAGATCGCTAAGCGGAAGCGTTCAAGTGAACGGGGTTGATGGAGTCGTACTTGTCGTGATTCAAATCACCGATGATCAAGTGCCGAACGCACGGCACCTCCGCGTTCAACACACGTACAGCCCGGTGACGTCTCCCACGCCTTGATCCAGCAAGGAGAGAGGGAGAGGTTGAGGAAGAATCCATCCAGCAGCAGCACAACGGCGTGGTGGTGGTGGAGGAGCGTGGCAATCCCGCAGGGCTTCGCCAAGCACCATGGGAGAGGAGGAGGAGGAGAGGCAGGGCTGCACCAACGAGAGGAGAAGTTCTCATGTGTTATGGGCAGCCCCAGGCCTCTATTTATATAGGGGAGAAGGGGGCTGCGCCCCCTTTAGGGTTTCCCACCCCAAGGGGTGCGGCCAGCCCTAGATGGGACTTGGGGAGGCGGCCAAGAGGGGGAGAGAGGGGAGGCGCACACTAGGTGGGCCTTAAGGCCCATCTGGACTAGGGTTTGCCCCCTCCCACTCTCTCTTGCGCCTTGGACCCCTTGTGGGGGGCGCACCAGCCCACCTAGGGGCTGGTCCCCTCCCACACTTGGCCCACGCAGCCTTCTGGGGCAGGTGGCCCCACTTGGTGGACCCACGGGACCCTCCCGGTGGTCCCGGTACAATACCGATATCGCCCGAAACTTTTCCGGTGACCAAAACAGGACTTCCCATATATAAATCTTTACCTCCGAACCATTCCGGAACTCCTCGTGACGTCCGAGATCTCATCCGGGACTCCGAACAACATTCGGTAACCACATACAAGCTTCCTTTATAACCCTAGCGTCATCGAACCTTAAGTGTGTAGACCCTACGGGTTCGGGAGACATGCAGACATGACCGAGACGTTCTCCGGTCAATAACCAACAGCGGGATCTGGATACCCATGATGGCTCCCACATGTTCCACGATGATCTCATCGGATGAACCACGATGTCAAGGACTTTATCAATCCCGTATTCAATTCCCTTTGTCTATCGGTATGTTACTTGCCCGAGACTCGATCGTCGGTATCCAATACCTTGTTCAATCTCGTTACCGGCTAGTCACTTTACTCGTTCCGTAACACATCATCCCGTGATCAACTCCTTGGTCACATTGCGCATATGATGATGTCCTACCGAGTGGGCCCAGAGATACCTCTCCGTTTACACAGAGTGACAAATCCCAGTCTCGATCTGCATAAAACAATAGATACTTTCGGAGATACCTGTAGTGCACCTTTATAGTCACCCAGTTACGTTGTGACGTTTGATACACCCAAAGCACTCCTACGGTATCCAGGAGTTACACGCTCTCATGGTCAAAGGAAGAGATACTTGACATTGGCAAAGCTCTAGCAAACGAACTACACGATCTTTGTGCTATGCTTAGGATTGGGTCTTGTCCATCACATGATTCTCCTAATGATGTGATCCCGTTATCAACGACATCCAATGTCCATAGCCAGGAAACCATGACTATCTGTTGATCACAACGAGCTAGTCAACTAGAGGCTCACTAGGGACATATTGTGGTCTATGTATTCACACGTGTATTATGATTTCCGGATAATACAGTTATAGCATGAATAAAAGACTATTATCATGAACAAAGAAATATAATAATAACTTATTTATTATTGCCTCTAGGGCATATTTCCAACAGTCTCCCACTTGCACTAGAGTCAATAATCCAGTTCACATCGCCATATGATTAACACTCACAGGTCACATCGCCATGTGACTAATACCCAAGAGTTTACTAGAGTCAGTAGTCTAGTTCACATCACTATGTGATTAACACTCAATGAGTTTTATGTTTGATCATGTTGCTTGTGAGAGAGGTTTTAGTCAACGGGTCTGAACCTTTCAGATCCGTGTGTGCTTTACAAATCTCTATATCATCTCCTAGATGCAGCTACCGTGCTCTATTTAGAGCTATTCCAAATAACTGTTCTACTTGGAGCTATTCTAAATTATTGCTCTATTATATGTATCCGGTCTCTCTACTCAGAGCTATCCGGATAGGTGTCTAGCTTGCATCGACATAACCCTTTACGACGAACTCTTTTACCACCTCCATAATCGAGAAAATTTCTTAGTCCACTAGTTACTAAGGATAACTTTGACCGCTGTCATGTGAGCCATTCTTGGATCACTCTTGTACCCCTTGACTGACTCATGGCAAGGCACACTTCAGGTGCGGTACACAGCATAGCATACTGAAGAGCCTACGTCTTAAGCATAGGGGACGACCTTCGTCCTTTCTCTCTATTTTTAGTCCCACCTCGCCAAGAGAGAGGCAGTATGAGCGGTTTGTAAGCCGTGAGTGCAGAGACAATGACGAAGAGGCGCAATGCTCACCTGCACGTTGATTAGCTTCAAGTCTTTCAGAATAGCATAGATTGCACTGAGCTATGTGCAGTGCAGTCTACACTATTCCGAAAGGCTTGAAGCAAATTAACCAGCATTGCACCTCTTTTTAAATTTTAATAACTTATTTGAACTCCGGACTTTTTTTGTGTTCAGTATGCAGCATTCAAAGCGACGTCATCAATTTCCAACATGTTCTGACATCATTTGTTCTTTTTCGGTCATTTACCTAATTGTTTAGAGAGCTAAATGACCGTGAAATTAAAAATCACTACAAAATGAATTCAGAAAATGTTGAAAATTGGCATGGTATCATCATTTCACCCGCATAGCATGTGCGAAAGAGTAGAGAGGGTCACGGCAAAAACTGGACGCACTTTGTGTACAAACTGGACAAACTCTTTCAGAGTATCAGGGTTTCGGACGAGAACTCATCTGTTACACGGGCACTTCAATGTTTTTTAAACTTATTTGAACTCTGGACTTCTTTTGTGTTCAGTATGCAGCATTCAAAGCGATGTCATCAATTTCCAACATGTTCTGACATCATTTGTTGTTTTTCAGACATTTACCTAATTGTTTAGAGAGCTAAATGACCGTGAAATTGAAAATCACTACAAAATGAACTCTGAAAATGTTGAAACTTGGCATGGTATCATCATTTCACCCGCATAGCATGTGCGGAAGAGTAGAGAGGGTCACGGCAAGAACTGGACGCACTTCGTGTACAAACTGGACAAACTCTTTCGGAGTATCAGGGTTTCGAACGAGAACTCATCTGTTACACGGGCACTTCAATGTTTTTTAAACTTATTTGAACTCCGGACTTCTTTTGTGTTCAGTATGCAGCATTCAAAGCGACGTCATCAATTTTCAACATGTTCTGACATCATTTGTTGTTTTTCGGTCATTTACCTAATTGTTTAGAGAGCTAAATGACCGTGAAATTGAAAATCACTACAAAATGAACTCTGAAAATGTTGAAACTTGGCATGGTATCATCATTTCACCCGCATAGCATGTGCGGAAGAGTAGAGAGGGTCACGGCAAGAACTGGACGCACTTCATGTACAAACTGGACAAACTCTTTCGGAGTATCAGGGTTTCGGACGAGAACTCATCTATTACACGGGCACTTCAATGTTTTTTAAACTTATTTGAACTCCGGACTTCTTTTGTGTTTAGTATGCAGCATTCAAAGCGACGTCATCAATTTCCAACATGTTCTGACATCATTTGTTGTTTTTCGGTCATTTACCTAATTGTTTAGAGAGCTAAATGACCGTGAAATTGAAAAATCACTACAAAATGAATTCTGAAAATGTTGAAACTGGGCATGGTATCATCACCCGCATAGCATGTGCGAAAGAGTAGAGAGGGTCACGTCAATAACTGGACGCACTTCGTGTACAAACTGGACAAACTCTTTCGGAGTATCAGGGTTTCGGACGAGAACTCATCTATTACACGGGCACTTCAATGTTTTTTAAACTTATTTGAACTCCGGACATCTTTTGTGTTCAGTATGCAGCATTCAAAGCGACGTCATCAATTTCCAACATGTTCTGACATCATTTGTTGTTTTTCGGTCATTTACCTAATTGTTTAGAGAACTAAATGACCGTGAAATTGAAAATCACTACAAAATGAACTCTGAAAATGTTGAAACTTGGCATGGTATCATCATTTCACCCGCATAGCATGTGCGAAAGAGTAGAGAGGGTCACGGCAAAAACTGGACGCACTTCGTGTACAAACTGGACAAACTCTTTCGGAGTATCAGGGTTTCGGACGAGAACTCATCTGTTACACGGGCACTTCAATATTTTTTAAACTTATTTGAACTCCGGACTTTTTTGTGTTCAGTATGCAGCATTCACAGCGACGTCATCAATTTCCAACATGTTCTGACATCATTTGTTGTTTTTCGGTCATTTACCTAATTGTTTAGAGAGCTAAATGACCGTGAAATTGAAAATCACTACAAAATGAATTCTGAAAATGTTGAAACTTGGCATGGTATCATCATTTCACCCGCATAGCATGTGCGAAAGAGTAGAGAGGGTCACGGCAAAAACTGGATGTACTTCGTGTACAAACTGGACAAACTCTTTCGGAGTATCAGGGTTTCGGACGAGAACTCATCTGTTACACGGGCACTTCAATGTTTTTTAAACTTATTTGAACTCCGGACTTCTTTTGTGCTCAGTATGCAGCATTCAAAGCGACGCCATCAATTTCCAACATGTTCTGACATCATTTGTTATTTTTCAGTCATTTACCTAATTGTTTAGAGAGCTTAATGACTGTGAAATTGAAAATCACTAAAAAAATGAATTCTGAAAATGTTGAAACTTGCAATGGTATTATCATTTCGGAGTATCAGAGTAGAGAGGGTCACAAAGAAACTACTCAGAAATAAATAGAAGAAAATAAATAAAGCAGAAAAGAATAAAACTATATAAAAAATTACTCAGAAATAAATAGAAGAAAATAAATAATGCAGAAAAGATAAATAATGCAGAAAAGAAAAAAACTATATAAAAAATTTGTTGGGGCGCTGCCTAGTGGGCTGCCAGACCTAGGGTGTGCAAATGCAGGCTCAGAAGGGCCAGCAGACTCACAGGGCAGCGCGCCTTAGTTAGGCCCAGAAGACAGATATATGAAGAAGCTCGAAGGAGCAGCCGCGGCTAGGTTTATAAACCAGTGCAGCTGCCCTTCGCTCGGCGAGGTGGGACTAAACATTGTGCACCGCCGGTGGCAGCGCACAACCATTAGTATCGGTTGGTGGCTCCAACCGGTACTAAAGACCCCTCCTATATATATGGCACTTATGAAAAAATCAGTTTTATCGACCACCACTTCTTCTCGATCCAACTTGTTCGCCGCGCCCGTCGCCCATCGCGCGCCGCCCTCGCCGCCCCGCTGCCCGTCGTCGCCGTCACCGCCGTCGCCCCCGTCACCCGTCGTCGCCATCACCGCCGTCGCCCCCGCCACCCGTCGTCGCCGTCACCGCCGTCGCCCCTGCCGCCCGTCGCTGCCGCCTCGCCCGCCACCCGTCCCCGTCGCATCGCCCGCCGCCGCCCGTACGCCGCCGCCCCCCGCTCGTACACACACACACACACATACACACACACAGACACACACACAGACACACACACATTGTTTTTACTTATTTTCTATTTTTTGTTGTTTAGATTAATGTTAGATAAATTACGTAGATAATAATTAATGTTAGAATGTTAATGTTAGATGAATTATATGGAAAAGATGTTAAATATTAATATCAATTTTACATGAATTAGAACAAGTTGAACTAGTTGAATTAGTATAGCTAGATATTAATTAGGTATATATATGAGATTTGAACTAATTGAATTAATATAACAAGTTTATTTATAGTATGAAAATTAATAGAACAAGTTTATTTTTAGTAAGAAAATTTAGGTATGTGAGATTTGATGATCTAATCAAAATATTACTATATAGAACTACCTACTTTATTTTAGTAAGAAATTAATAGAACTAGTTTATTTTTAGTAAATTCTTAGTTGAATTAATAGAACTAGTGTATTTAGTTGAATTAATAGAACTAGTAAGTGTTTAATGTTTCACCTATATATGATCATATGTTAGATATTAATGTCAAATGTTAGATGAATTAGATATAAATTATATGTTAGATATATATTTAATTTAGTTATATGAGATTTCATTATCTAATTAACATTTTATTATATAGAACTAGCTACCTTATTTTTAGTAAGAAAATAATAGAACTAGTTTAGTTGAACTAGTTGAATTAATTAGTTGAACTAGTTAGTTGAATTAGTTCAATTAATTAGGTATATTTTTCATAAGTGATTAGTTGAATTAGTTCAATTAATTAGTTGAACTAGTTGAATTAACAGAATTAGTTGAATTAATAGAACTAATAAGTGTTTAATGTTCCACCTATGAACATAGGAATGTCATCTGACGACGAACACGATTTCATTATGTGCGAATACTGCGAAGACCAGTGCGGCCTGTGCAGCAGAAATTTTCTAGTTGATGATAGACGCTTCAGCATCAAGCTGGATGAAAACTTCGAAGTGGATACAGTAAGTCATAACGACAAGTCTTTTTTCGTAATTAAGCATGACTTATGTTTCATTTGCTTCAACTTTTAATTTTAATTTTTCATAAATTCTACTAGCGTATCCCCTGCCATGGAAGAATTTTTGTCTTGCATAAAATAGGTTTCAGTCCTAACGAAACTATGGAGGTAAAAAGAGTTTACTTGAAGACCAAGCATGGTTATACCTTCAACGTCAAATTATACAATATAGACACATACACCTATTTTGAATGCAAAACTTGGCAAGCACTATGCAAGGCTTATGCATTTGAGCCTGATATGGTTATCACCTTTGATATTCGTCCAGAAGATGATATTGACGGTAATAGAGACATCTGGGTCGATGTGCAGACGCCTCCAGTTCTACCATTATGTGAGTTTCTCAACCATATTTATGTCTTCGATATGAGATTATTTGAACCAGTTGAATAATTAATAGATCTCAATTTAAATTGACAGCTTACTTCCAATCAAGCAAATATGTCCGGCGCTTGGTAGACAGGACCATCCACTGTCCCGGGGCTGAACTAAACTGCGAGGAGACAAGTCATTATGTTTCATGGCTTGAGGATCTTGATGCTGTCAAGACAAATTTCTTTCCTGCACTTAGAAATGTTAGTACTCAAAACGTGCGACCAATAGTGTTCGTACTGAACTACGGTCATATATATTTAGGAAAGATGGTAAGATTTCTACTATTTCTCCTCAGTGCATCTTTTGCATACATTATTTTTTTAAGCTAAACTTCATTGCTAAGTATGTTACTATACGATGTTTTTCAACAGGGACTCCCGATGAATGTTGTGCCTGATTGGATCGAGACTAAAGGTACCTTGAATATTGTTAGCTTACGGCCAAGATATCCTACAATGCACTTTAGTGCATTCAGGATTTATAATAGCGAGGAATGCTTAATAGTAAAAGACTGGAGCAAAATTGTGAACGGTCACAGAGAAGTACTAGGGGGCAGCAATCAGAAGCGCAACCCACGATTAGGAGACAGGTTCATCTGCATGCTCCAATATGATGAATCGGCAAAGCTATACATGTTCTATGCTATTTTACCTGAGAGAAAGCAGCAGGAATGATTAATTAGCTAGTTCATGCTCTTAGTACTTGTCCTCTCATGTCCGTGTTCTTCGTCCTGAACTTAATCTCAAAGAGTAATTTACTTTTGTGGTGTTATGAACGCTTATAATATCATTACCATGTTGAACTCGATGATATCTTTGCTATGAAAACCGTTGGTGATGATATATATGATGCAGAGTTTTATATTAATATGATGATGATGATGAGTTATTATATTATTTATGAAAGAAACTGCATATTAGTTTTAACTGGATGGATTCTAGCTAAGTGATCAAGTATATGCCATATCCATATTACCTCGATCACTTAAGTAGGTGATCAAGTATATATAATATGGATATGACATATACTTGATGACTTAGCTAGGATCCACGCATCCAGTCAAACTAATCTGCGGTACATTCACCTAATGATTTAACAACTCATTATAATGTAAAACAATCACTAAATTAAATTGAAAACACAAAATTAAAGTAAAAATAAAAAATAAAACCAAAACACACCCAAACATTTAGTATCGGTTGGTGTTACCAACTGATACTAATGTCCTACGCGCTCACGGAGCTGGCTCGTGCCACGTGGTTGCCCTTTTGCACCGGTTCATGCTGAACCGATACTAAAGGGGGGGGGCTTTAGTGCCCACAATTTAGTGACGGTTACCGAACCGGCACTAATGGGCCTTACGAACCGGTGCTATTGCCCGGTTCTGCACTAGTGTTTCGCACACCCATCAACAAGCTCATCTCGGCGGCGGCGGCGGAGGCGGCCTTGCAGATGGCACCCCCCAGCATGGACCTCGCCATGCTCACCGCCGTCCCTGCCATGTCCGGCTGGTTTCTCTCTTTGCTCGAGTGTCTTTGTTTTTCATAGGCTCTCTTGCTCAAGTGGGAACTACTATTTGCAGATCACAGGTAGGGGGAGGCGCTTATATAGCAAATCGACCGAGCCCTGGCTGTGAACCAAGTCTCATCTTGTCATCTTTACCCATAGCCGTTGCACTCCACTAATGAATGAGCCTATGCGATAATACACATATCGTCATCCGAGTTAATGCAATAATGGTCCTTGGATGGCAACACACGAGCGACATGTATTCTTTTTTCTCGTTTGTTTCAAAATTCTTTCGCTCGTGGCTCTTGTTCCCCTATGTTTTTTTAGAAAAGGAGGATTGCCCCGGCGCGATGCATGCGGCCATTTTATGAAAGGGTGCCAATAGTTCGAGCCTAATACCAATCAGACATCGCACCAAAACCTAACATATAAAGCCAGAGGCCCCAACCGAGCCACATACTGCGTTTGGGGTACAAACCGGTCCGACGCACTCTCATGTGTCGTCGCCGTCGTCTTTCACCAATCAATCTTTAGAGCAGAAACTAGCGCACCGACCTTGCCAGGCCTCTCTGCCATCGACGCCACCATGACGCCAGACAGCGTTCTCCTCCTGCGCGAGTCCATCTCCGCGCATCGGACACCGAGTCTCCACTGCGCCACGCCGTCGGGATCCGCCGCCATCATTGAGTAAGATGAAGCACCGCTCCACCAAAGAAGCCGTCCACTGGTCCCTCGAGCCCATATACACCTCCAAGAATGACGCCCCCAATGAGGAAATGACACTAGAGCGCCGCCATCATTCGATCTACTGATCTAGGGTTTCCCCAAAAGGTAGCGGATAGAGGTCTTGAGCTTCTCCACAGCGATCCCTTCAAGAAGGTAACCACACAAAAGAGTGCCGCCATCGCCGATCTTAGAAACAAGCCGAGAACGAGGTTTGCACCCAGATCTGCTCGACAAACCTCTGTCTCACATCATGCACAAGGACCACCACAGATCTCCACAGCCGCAGAGTGAGCAAGCCACTCTGGCCAGATCAGATCTGACCAGAGGGCCAACGATGCCTGCAGCTGACCAGCCCACCAAAGCCCTCCACGCCGTCGCCGATCCAAGGTGTCGTAGCGCCGCGGCAAGATGTAGCAGCTCCATCACTCGTCATCCGCCTGCGGGAGCGAGCCATCGCCGCGGAGGCTCGGATCTGGGAGTGCACTTCCGCTCGCTCGGATGCCTCACGCCACCCTCGCGCGTGAGGAGAGGCTCCTCCGCCACCGCCGTCAGCCCCCGTCCCCCCCCCCCCCCCGCCCCCGGGCTTAGCCCGGTGGCTTCCACCAGCGGTAGCGAAGGGGTAGGATGGGATGTGGAGTGACTGGCGGCTAAGGTTGGGGCCCCTCGGCCGCCTGCGCGGTGGGCAGCGGACGGGAGAGATTGGATCTGGAGGTCCCTTGAGGGAGAGAGAGCCCTCAAGGTAAACGACTTGTTGCAAGGCGCTGCTATGGCTGCCAAAACACGTGCTTGGTGATGTGGTATCTCCTCTTGTTCCCCTATGTATCTACTCTTTTCTATGCTCACAGGAACCCCTCCGGGAACAAGTTTACCCAAGCCGCCGCTTAGAAGGGAAAGGGGAGGGAACATGTGAATTAAAAAGCATAGCCGAATAATCATCTAACGACATTGATTTGGTATTGTAGGTGTCAATGATTTTTTATAAATGTGTTTGGGATGAGTCTATCCCTGATTTTATTTCTCACTTGCATGTAAATGACTTATCTATTGTTTGAGAAATAAAGTTGTTTTACTGTAAAAAAAACTTGAAATTTTGAGTTAATACAAAGTATACATGCCTATTTATATTTTATTATGAAGGAAGTAAGTTATACTAGTACTACACACGTCCTAATCCTAATTAAGGCAATAATTGTCCTTTGGACTATGACACACGAGCGACGTGTGTTTTATTGTTTGTCCCAAAATACTTTCGCTGGATTATTGTGGCTGGTGTTTTCGTGTATGTCTAATTGTTGTGTCCCACGAAAAAAGGAGAAATAATTGCAAGAAAGTTGCACACTAAAATTGCATCAGGCAGGGGATGGCAATGGGTACCCATTACCCATGTACCCTGCGGGTAAAAACTCTATTAGAGTAAGGGTATGAAACAAAAAGTTACCTATGGGTTTGTAAATAGGGAAATCTAAACCCCATTGGGTAGAATGGGTACTGGTATGGGATCGTATAACCCATACCCACATACCCATGTACCCATATAAAATCTGTGTGAACAAAAAAATCTCTATAGTCTACATTTAGTCATGAATTTGTGAACTCAAAATGTATGACTATGTGTTGTTTTTTATGGCTATGTGATGTTTTGAGGTGTTGTTGTTCATGAGAAAATGATATTGTTTATTAAATGTGTTGTTGTTTACAAGTATGTGTTGTTGTTAAATTTTGTTATTGTAAATTATGATAATATGTTGTTGTTTATGACTATAAGTTGTTCAAATTGATGTTTTGCAAACATAGGTAATTTTACCCACAGGTACCCATCTACCCTGTCGGGTACGGGTATGAGAAAAAATTGTACCCGTTGATGGGTATGGGTAAGGGTGATGCGTAAGCTCAGAGGGGATAGGTAAGGGTATGGAGTGGCTCCACCCATACCCAAACCCTGCGGGTGCCATTCAGGTTGGTCATAATGGTAGTATCATGGCTACTCCCTCCGTCTAGGTGTAGAAGTCATCTTAGCTTGTGCATCGTGACCAAAGCAGAGGGGAAAACGAGAGAACTTAATATATTTTTCTAGTTAATAGCATTGCATGCAATAAATTAACCACTGCATGTCATGTTTGGTAGTCTCAAGTCATTGAAAGCATGCACGGCTCACATCTCTTATTGGTTGATATGTCACGAAACAAGAAACGAGGATGGAGGTAATGTACCGTGCCTAAGTATTTTGGTATTATTTGGTTTTTGTAAGGTGACTTACACACCTAGACGAAGGGAGTAGTATCATGCATGCCAACAAGATAATTTTAATAAGGGGTCATAGAATTAAATGAAGAAAGAAAGCGTTGAGTAATATATCATGATATCATATCATAATAAATGATATGCTAATATGTGTCATGCATGGCAATAAATAAATAACTGGATGATACTAATATATGATACTATACATTAGGGAGGTAGTATCATATACTAGTATCATATGCATGATACTAGTATATGATACTCCCGTTTACAACCAGCCTCAAGGAAATACTAGCGAAAGACGAAAATTAAATGGCAAAGATGGACTTGTTAGCTTATGTGGAACAGATACACCCAATTAATATGATCATGTATTGTCTCTGGCGGATCTGTACTTAATGGATATGCTCGGATCTGGTCATAGTTTGTCTAAGTTTATGTGTCTTCAGGTTGGATCCTTCTGATCTATGCTACAGTTATTGTTCTGTTGGGCTGGTCTTATGGGACCTTAGCACGACGATTTCCCGACTGTGTACTCCCTCCGTACCGGTGTATTAGACCTCCTCCAATGCAAAGGTGCTTAGATGAGGTGCTAAGTATATTAAATGCCTTAGCAACTCAAGTCCCCAATGCAAAGGTGCTAAGTTTTTGGTGCTAAGCTTCATGCATTTAATTTGTTGTAGACTCAGAATTGTGCTTCCACCTAGGTACACGTGCTTAGCACCATTTCTTCCTGGGGTCACCATACTAGTCTCTCTCTTCTTAACTAGCAAGCCACGTCGGATTTTTTGCTTAATTGGCAACCTTAGCACATGTATAAGGTGGGGCATTAGGAGGGGCCTAAAGTCGTTTTAGGTTGTGCACCGGGTCCAAGGTGGGGGAAAACGAGAGACTTCATGTTTATTTGCTAATTAATGCCATTGCATGCACAGAATTGACCACTGCATTTTGTGCTAAGTAGTGTCAAGTAATTGAATGCATACATGCCCCACATCTCTTATTGGCTAATTTATTTTTTCATAGGCACAAAAGGGTAGTAATGCACCGCACCTAAGAGTTTTGGGATTATTTGGTTTTCATAATGTGACTTATGCACCGGTACAAAAGGAGTACTACAATTGCCAGACTCCGGCAAGGGAGTGGCGATGGCGGCGGCACGCCCAAATTGAAAAAAAAACACTCAAACATTTTTTAAACTTTTGGGCAACATACATGGTGTAGCATACTCCCTCCGCCCGGTGAAGAGTATACATTTGGCTTTAAAATTTGTCCATAAAAGAGTGTATTTTTATCTTCCCGATGCGCTTTAAAGTAGAAAAAAATGTTTCTCTCTCATCACTCGGTAATCAAGACAAATAACATTCTACACGTGGTCTCCTTAATTTCTGCATGCACTTTTTAGCTCATTGGGAGTTGGGTAATTAAATAGGAGAGACATGGTGGCATTTCCAATGCATTTTCTACTCCACTCCATAATTTGTCCTAAAATTTCTATGGACGCGTCTAGTGGGCGGTCGGCTGCCCACTAGTGCGATTGAGCGGCTGGCCTGAAAAGGTAACCCCTTGTTCCCCCATGGTCCCGCGCTCTAGAAAAGGAAAGCGACCACCAACCCACGTGATCAAGCGGCCGGTCCCGATAGGCCCAAACATAAGAAGAGAAAAGTCTCCCAACGCTCTAACCAGCCCCTCCCACGCTCGCTTGCCCTCACGCCACCATGGTGCCTTCTTCTTCTCCAAGAAAGAAGGGGATCCAAGGCCCTTCTTCCTCCTCTTACACAGTCGCCATGGCAGCCCCAAAGTAGAAGAAGCTGCTTCGAAAATGATCTAAGGGCATGGTGGTCAGGGCCATACTAGGCAACAACATCAGGGCAGGTAATTTCCCTCCCTCTAGCCATCTTCTCTTCCCCCCTTCTTCTACTGTATATGTCAACCCCCTTCTCCATGGATCTAGCAGAAATCCGTGGATAAGTTGCTTCAAAAAGAAGTGGATCTGGCACATAATCCCACCCTCCCCCACCCCCATGAGTGTCATATCTGCAACTGAAAACAACCACGAATTACAGTGCAACTAACCATGGATAGAAGCCTACTATTTTTTGGTTTGTGCAACTAAACACAAGTCATTAGGTTTAGTTGCATAGCTTCCTAGTTGCACACTAAACATGTTTTGAGACCAACTTTACTGAACATTTTTCTAACATGCATGCCAACCAAGTTTCCCCCACCTAGATGTGTTAAACAAACCAACTAAAGCAAGTTCTCTGGCCAACTGAAACATGATTCTAGCCAACTTAACATGCATTGTAGCCAAAAACCTAAACATGCATTGTAGCCAGCAGAAAATGCATAAGTGTGCAACTGAACATGCATCCCAGCCAACTGAACCTGTAATCTGGCAAATCAGGATGCTTGCTAGGAAAAACTGAACATGTATCCTGAACATGTATTCTGAGTGAATACTATAGAAAACCTGAAGTATATGTGCAATAAAAACATGTATCCTGGCCAACTGAACATGCATGTTGTCCAACTGAAATATTCATCCTGGCCAACTGAAAACATCTATTCTAGCCAACTGAACACATTGACTGTCCAACTAAACATGCATGCTGGCCAACTGAGACATCTATTCTAGCCAAAACCAAAAATCTGTAGTACGACAGCGAAAACACAAAGAAACTTTTGTACATAGCTAATGAAACCACAAGCCGTATTCAAAATAGTCGCGCATATATTCTTGTCCCACACATATATTCTGCTCCCACACCTATTGCAAGCTATAGTGTAAAAAATATGTTCAATATACTAGAAGTAAAAACAGAAACGGCGATGAAAAACATATATCTATAATCTGTCATCCAATTCTTCTTTCTTCTTTCACCTGGATTTCCCCGTCTCAATTGTAGCATCAAATTATGTCCAGATTATGTGCAGAAAAATCTGAATCAGTACTTGCAAAAACAACATGTGGATCATTGCAACAAATAGAGGAAAAAGTCAAGAAAACTCTAAAGTAAAAAAAAGTCATGTTCTTGCCAGCTATTTACTGCAAACTGTGCAACTAACATAACAACTCTGTGCAAACAAAAAAACCATACCTGTTATAATAAAGATTCTGCTATAGACATGTTTCTTTTGGAACTAAGATTGTCATAATGGTGTGAAACTAGCTATTTATTAAGCTTTTAGGTTGTTTGAAAACACTCTTTCATGATTAAACTGATGACATCACTTCCTTCTTTTTATATATGCAGGGGATCTGTGGCAGCAGCCAAAAAGGGGGAAAATGCTTGATCTCAATGAGTTGCCTCCTGATCTCAATGAGCTTCCTCATGATATGGATGAGCAGCAACCCAGCATACCACAAGGAAATTGGACAGAAAATGGGCGCTCTATTTACTACACGCAGACAAGTCGTGGGCCTAACCCTATGGGCCATGACAATGTGGTAGGGCAGTCATCAACCCGTGGTGTCCTTGTAGTGGTGTCTTTGCAGTTAGAGAGCCGTACTCTTAATGACACGGGCACCGCAGCAAATGTTCCTGGTCCAACTAGGACTGAGCTCGGAGCTGGTGCTATTGATGGTGTTGTGCAAGGAGAAGAAGGAGAAGCTGGAGCTGGTGCTGTTCTCAGCCAATGGAACCCTATGTCGGCATGAGGTTTGACAGCCTTCAAATTGTTAAGGATCACTACAACAGCTACGCCCAACGGATGGGTTTATCTGTCAAAATGAACACCTCTAGGCGGAAAGCTCACACAAATGTATTTTTAAAACAGCAGTTTTGTTGCAACAAGTACAAGAAGCCAAAAGGTGATGATGGAGGAGCTGAGGCTCCTCCTGTCCTGGACCCTATACCAGATCCAAAACCTATTGACAGTGATGAGGAGATGGAAGATGAACCTCCAATATTTGTTGAAGAGGAGGCTGGTACTAGTAAGAAAAAGAAGAAGCGTAAATGCGAGACAATAAAGCAGACTCAATACAAGGCAAAAATGTTGGTGAAGCTGATAGATGGGCGATGGCAGGTGATGCACTTTGTTCGTGACCACAATCATCCGCTGGTGAAAAAACCTTCATTGTCCAAATACTTGAGATCCCACCAAGGCATCTCTCCTAATGAAAAGATGTTTTTGCGCATCTTGTATAACTGCAACTTGACTACAGGTGTGTTTCTATAGCCCTTACAAAATTAAGTTTCCCTCTAGACAGTCCAGTGTGCAACTGTTATGGTACTGATGTGCAACTAAAATGACTTAAGTGTGCAACTAGATTACCTTCACTGTGCAACTACATAATGTCCTGTGTGCAAAATGAAGGTGTTTTTTAAAAGGTGCAGCTGGTTGTCCATTTCGTGCAACTATTTTCTGTGCCAACACATGTCATATTACTGTGCAGCTGGATATGTGCATTCGTGCGATTAAAAAAAGATATATTGTTTCTTTTTGTATTATGCAGGACATATGATGCATGTAATGGCAGAGTTCTATGGATCTGAGATGATGGTGCCGTTCAGACCAGAGGCTATAACAAATTTGTGTACAAGTTTACGTAGAGATGACACAAAGGAGGGTGAAATGATTGATGCCATTGCGCACTTCAAGGATATATAAAAAACCGATCTAGACTTTTTCTATAAGGTAAAATATGATGAAGAAGACAGAGTTGTCAACATATTTTGGGTGGATGGCTCAGCTCGAAAAGCTTATGCAGAGGCGTACCACGATTGCATATCGTTTGACACCACCTACATGACCAACATGTACAATATGTCGTTCGCGCCCTTCATCAGAATAAACCGACATGGCCAATCTTTCATGTTGAGTTGCGTGTTTGTGAGGCAGGAGTTGGCATCGAGCTTTGATTGGGTCTTCCAAGCATTCCTAGAGGCTATGAATGGCAAACCTCCTGACAACTTCATAACCGATCAGGATGGTGCAATGAGGCAGTCAATATAGAGCATCTTTCCAACCACAGTGCATCGCTGTTGTCGATGGCACATCATGAAAAAGGCTCAAGAAAAAGTTGGTTGGTTGTTGTGCCGGAATCCAGGGCTCTCTGATGATTTCAACTACTATGTTGACTTCAACTTCACTATAGACGAGTTTGAGCAGAATTGGGCTGGGTTAATGATGAAGTACGAGGCTATGACACATACACACTTTGAGAAGTTGTACGAATACAGGTCAACTTGGGTGCCGTGTTACTTCGAACATAGTTTCTTCCCCTTCCTGCAGTCTACACAGCTTAGTGAGGGGTTCAACGCCGTCCAAAAAAGATATGTGAACCCACACAACTCAATGCTGAACTTCATCAAGCAATATGAAAAAATTCAGAACCACATCCTTGCAAAGGAAGGCTGCAATGATTACAGGACAAAACACCTTGAGATTGAGCTATGGTCCAACTTCCCAATAGAGAGGCAAGCTTACGAAACCTACACTAGGGACCTTTACCGCAAGTTCAGAGAAGACTTTGAGCTGATTGGACGTTATAATGCGTTCCAAGTTGGTGCTGACCTTTTTGAGCTCAGACCGAACCAGGAATTTGTTGCCAAATATGGTTCTCGAAACTGCTTGGTGCAGACAAGGGTGGAGGAGGGTTCCTATTTGTGTGAGTGTTGCAAAATGGACAAGGACGGCATGCTCTCTTGCCACATCGTCAAGGTGTTCACCCATCTTGGAGTTGATGTCATACCAAAAAGGTACATGCTAAGACGGTGGACACCTACTGCTGTCCCTAGTGCGCCAGGGACCGGGTATGAGCAACCGGATGAAATGCCTCCTCAATCAAAAAAGCAGATAAGGGAGAGAAATATGATATACGATTTTCGGAAACTAGTCAAGTTTGCAAGTGGCTCTGATGCAGCATAAGCCATTGTATACAAGCATATACGCTGAGCACGTACCGAGATCGGCCACCTGAACAAGTCCAAGAAAAAGAAGAAAAAGACTGCTGCTACTGGGCCATCAGATGATGGCAACCCTCAAGGACCTCCTCCACCTTCAGGCCCTACACAGCATGCTCCGCTACCTCCTCCTCCGCCTGTCCCAACAAGCAGTGCCCCGCATCCTCCTCCCAATGGCTCTACAGGCAGTACTCAGGGGGCTCATCATTCAGGTAATTACCTGCCCCAACTCCCCATCAAACTAGGTGTGTAGCTTCAGTTGCACACATCATGGTACCCAGTTGCACAGAACAGGCTACCCAGTTGCGCATGCTATGTTAGTTCGAGCATCAAGATAAACAACTGACTTGTTTTTCCTGCTCTGACTATAGGTGATGGCAACCCTCAAGGACCTCCTCCACCTCCAGGCCCTACACGGCATGCTTCGCCACCTCGTCCCCCGCCTGGCCCAACAAGCAATGCCCCACGTGCTCCTCCCAATGGCCCTACAGGCAGTACTCAGGGGGCCTCATCACCCAGATAATTACCTGCCCCCAACTCCCCATGCAACTAGGTGTGTGACTTCACTTGCACACATCATAGTGCCTAGTTGCATAGAACAGGCTACCCAGTTGCGTGCGCTATGTTAGTTCGAGGATCAAGATAAAAAATCTAACTTCTTTTTCCTGTTCTGGCTATAGGTGATTACCATCCAGGTGCCATGACAGGTCGTGCTACTACAGGGTTTTTTTTAACTTAACTTGCACACAGCAACCAGTTAGTTGCACAGCATGGGCTGTGTGGTTGCAGAGAACATCAATCCTGGTTGCGCAAAAAATAACTAAACTTTTAATATGATTATTCCATAGGTGGTCGAACATAACCTCGTGATGGTCTAGCGCCCACACACACTTGTCCTACTGCCCCATTGGAGGTTGCATCCCCTGCACAAGCCTCTGATGATTTTGTGCCCATGGATCCTCCAAGGTCTACTACAAAAGGTAGAGCAAATAGTCGACGGTACAAATCGGCACTGGAGCTACACCCAAAGAAGAAAAACAAATGCAGCCACTGCCAATCTACAGATCATACTGCTGGTGTGTGTACACTCAGGCTGTTGTGATGGTTTTTGAGCAATATTGGGACCAAAGTGGACACATTCAGCATCTATGCTTTCTCTTCTCTAAGTTGTTTTGCTTGAATTAGTTCATGCACTGTGTAAAAATGGTTGCTATTTGTGCCTTTGTTGGCAAATGGTTAAATATTTAGTTGTTGAACAATTGTATGTCCAGTGCTCCTAATGTATCAACAAAAGTGATGACATTGAGTTGCAAACGGAATTACTACTAGTGTGCAACTACAAAAATTGCTCAAAATTGTGCAAACCAGCAGCTTCCTCCATGGAGCAGAGAATAAAAAGAGTACTGACCTAGTCCTTATCGTATCTGAGCAACTTCCTCCATGGGGAGGAGTTATGCGGGTTGGTGACCCAATCATATGCCAACTTCTTCCTAATGTTGAGTACTTTCTTGGGTTCGTAGTTGGGCAATTGGCTACCGTTCCACTCAGTGGCGTTAAGCAGTGCGAACAGACCACACTCATTGCTGCGGTGGGCAAAAAGAAAATTTGTCACAGAAATTTAAAACCAAAAAAAGATAATGTACTCTGTGAAACTGCGCAACTACTTATGTGCCACTGTGCAACTGACTAGATAATCCATGAGAAACTCATAAAAATAAAAAACAGATTGCAAACTAGTTATGTGCCTTAAAAAACAAAAGATTGCACAAATTGATGGTAAAAAAATTGAGAAGAATGCCATGCTTATTGTCTTACTTGTCGAGCTGCTTCGGTATGTCAATGTCAATAATCTGGAAGTGCTCGATGCTGAACTTTGGGTAATGCTTTCTCCATAGCTGGCGTACTGCCCCCGCGATGGTAGAGGCAATGTTCATCAGCTCAATGTTGTCCAACTTCCTGTTTGAATCAAGAACTTCGAAGCGTCCGTCCCTCAAGTTGACATTGAAGACCCAATAATGCCTCCCTCCCTCTTTATCATTTATATCAACGCACTCGAGCACTGGCAGCATGACCTACATGCGTGAACTATTTCAAACACAGAAACACGTTGTAGGTAAGAAAAACAGTTAAAGACTTGGTGAAGTTAAAACAGGTTGCCAGAAAGTATTTGCCAACTAAAAGATGTGTCATGTGCAACTGAACATGTTATGAGTGCCAACTAAGAGATGGATCATGTGGGCACAGCACTCACCAAGTCTTGCTTGTCAAGACGGTTCTTGTAATCAAACTTCTTGTTTATCTCATTCACATTGTGGATTCCTTGCTGTAAATTGATCTGCAGGAATTATAAGCATGCCTCAAACTACTTACTAGATGAAAGGACTCCCTGAATTGGTAAACAAAAGTCCTACAGAAAAAGAAGAGGGGGGAAAGGTTTTGAAAAAACTTACAGAAAACCTCAGTGGAATAATGACCTTCGTTGACCCTTCTGGTAAGTTATCCATGATATGTAAGATTCCAGTCTCAATAACAATTCTTGACAGCCATTGAACCGGCTTCATGGAATCAACTAACTCATTTAAAGAAATGTAGAAAGCACCCTACCTGATTATCTCAGGGCTGAATTTTTTTTAAAGAAACAAAAATATAAGTTAGCTCGAAGGGTCACAGCAGCAAAAAAAATATGTATGAAATTAAAACGAAACAGTGTGCAACTAAAAGTCCTGTTCTGTCCAACATGCTCTGCTTTCTGTGGAACTAAGTGGGTGGTCCTGTGCAACTAAAAAAGATATGTATGTAGGCTGTGGGGAGTTGGTTTACCTGGTAGCCTCACTATTTGCTCCTGGGTGATGCCTGAACGAATACATGAGGGCGGCGTAAAGCTTATTGACTGCCTCATTGGGGTTGAACGTCTTCTTCTTATTGTAATCAATGAATGGAGACCTTTGAGATGCTACGGGCCTTATTACCCTCCTCTGTCTTCGTGCAACAGGTGGTCCTGAAGAACTGCTCGTGCCAACTGCTGGTTCTGTGCATATCGGGGTGTGGCAACTGTCTGGTGATCCAATATCTGGCTCTTGAGCTATTGCCTTGCCAACATCAGCAGCAGTGCATCCTTCGTTCACAGCTGCTGGGTCCAACTCACCCTCATCTATGATAACCACACCGGCTTCCCCTGTTTCTACTGCTGGAGCATCAGCATTTATGCCCAGGTCAAAAGATGGTGCATCGCGGAACCCGTCACCATGATAGATGTAAGAGTTTCATCTACGTATGGGTTGAAGGCTCAGGGCATCTCCTTGCGGGACATACACAGGTGCATCATTCGCTGACTTGGTTCGCAATAGTGTTGTAGTTGGTGGCCTGGGAGGCTTGCACCTGGTTACAATGTTGAACACCTCCTCTTGTGTTAATGAGTGCTGAAAGTCAGCTCTTGGTGATGCAGGCTTGCTTGGCTGCTGTGTGCTAGCTCTTGGAGACGGCACTTTGGCAGTTTGATCACCTCCTTTTGTGTTTGGCGTTGAAGTATCTATATGAGTTGGCACCTTGGGGCTTGCAGTTGCAGTGGTGCCTTCCTGAGCAGCAGTGGTGGTTTTGAGTGTGACAATGTTGCTAACTGACACATCAGTTGGTACACTAGTATCTGCAGTTGGCATCTTTCCAGTCTGAGTTGGCAGCAATCTAGCAGAACTTGGCACCCCTGCATCAATGGTTGTGGCACATAGTTCTGTCTCGTGTCTGAACCCCACACCTTTTGTGCCATGTTCTCCCTTTGTGCCCTTGGCAAACTTGACAATCTCTTGCTACTTAGCTGGTTTAGGTGGGACTGCTGAAAGAGGAGTCTTCCCCTTGATCTGTTGGGCGTTGCTGTCACTGCCTCCATTGGATCCCCCTTGATCATCACCATCAACATCCTCGTCATCTTCTTCCGTCTCACTGCCATCAACTGCTGCACCTTTGTCTGCGTCCCCCTCTTTGGCCTCATCTTCTTCTTCTTCCTCCTCTGCCTCACTATCTTCTTCCTTGTCCTCATCCTCTCCTTTGTCCTCTTCTTCTTTGTCCTCCTCTTCTTTCTCCTCTTCTTCCTCCTCCCCCTCATCCTCCTCCTCCTCTACATCTTCTTCTTTGTCATCCTCCTCTTTATCCTCCTCCTCTGATTCATCTGCATCTGTGTCCTCGTCATTGTCAACATCTAGTGATGCTTCCATCATTTCCTCATCTTCTTCTGACTCCTCCTCAACAAACTCTTCTTCTTCTTGTATAGGTGAAACCCGTCTCTTCCTTTTTGGAGCACGGCGTGACATCCCAGTTCCCATTGATGGCTGTTGTACGTAGGGATCAATATCCGGCTCCTCGTCATCGATCTTGGCAACTGCTTCATTGAAGGTGCCAACCTGTTCAGTTACTGCCTTGCACAGGTCATTAACCACTTTGGCAATCTTTGCCTTTTTCTACATCATCACAAAAAAAGATTTAGTACTGATTCAGTTAGAAACCATTTTTAAAAAAGAAAATGTCTGTAACTGACCATGATGTGTTCAGCAAGCCGACTAAGACACATTTTCTGGCCAACTAAACATGCATAGTATCCAAAACTAAACATGCATTCTGCCAAGTTGGTGTTATTGGTTGCAAACGAACGCATTGACTATCCAAAGAATATGTGCAACTAAAAAAGCATATTTGTGCAACTGAACATACATCCCAGCCAACTGAATCATGTATTCTCGCAACTAAAAAACCATATATGTGCAACTGAGCATACATCCCAGCCAAAGAAAAATGTCGGTAACTGATCCAAACTCCTGTATGCAAAGACTAACGTGCGGATTGTAGGTTATTGGTAACTTGGATGCCACGAATGCTTCAGCTTGCAAAGTACCACCAAACAGTGGTGTCTGCTCCATGCCCCTATAATCATCTTTAAGCTGATGTAAAAAAGAGAAAAAGAAAAGAACAAGGTTATCAAAACAGATTTGTGTATTGAACGAAAACCAAACATTATAACCTGTGCAACTACAACAAGATACTGGGTAGACAATTGGATTCTACATATATGCAAGTGAACAAACCAAAAAAACTGTGCAACCCACAGGTCACCTAAAAAGAGTTTCTGCCAACTGATGTCACACATCTGTGCAATAAGATAAGTAAAAATGTGCAACTTAAAACATATGATGTGCCAATTAAAAATGAACATGTGTGCAGCTGCCAAAGTTAAAGCTACAAGCTCTGCAACTACATGCATTGTTGTGCCAACTGATCACAGTTTTTGTGAAATTTCCAAAAAGTGAGCAGACATGAATAGAACATAAAAAGAAGCCACTGTTGGAAAAAACAAATGAGAACTCACTTGTAATTTGCCAAACACACCAGGAGAGATTGTGTCCTTCTTGATCACCTTGGCAATTAGCACACTGTCCCATGCATTCGCTCGTATCGCGCAGTTGCTTACTGGGATATCATGAACGAGCGCATCAAGGTATAGTATCTGCACCAGAACCACCAAAGGAAACCCAAAGTTCATTATTATGAGGAGTATTTCAGAAACTATAACTGCACAAAGAAGAAAAACACATGGAAGTGCTCGTTTTCACTAACCAGCAAGTGATACAAGCAGCAGCAGACGGTTTGCTTCTCCTGGTCCATATTCCGGAAAGCTTCATTTATGTGTTCTGCTACAAAGAGGCAGATGTGTGTGTTCTTGAGCATTTCCTGATCTAGCACAAGTCTGTAGCACTTTGGGCTGAGCTTCAGGGCCGTGGTTGGTGCTAGAAAAGTGTTGAATGCAACCGCAAGCCAGGCCATAAAGAATGTGTCATCCGTTCTTCCCACCATATCCTTAATCATCTTGCACCATGTAGTGATCTGGGGATGAGAATCTCCACTTATGTTGAAAGCCTCTCTGAATCTCCTAGTTACATCCTTGTCAACTACATATCTGACTTTTTTACCCCTATTTGGGAGATCAAATACCCTGTGAACACTATCAGCATCGACACGGATCCTTCCCCTACCTGGGAACACCATTTCAGAGCTCTCTGGCTGGTAGGACTGCACCAAGAATTTAGTGAGGTCCGCCGGAAGTGTGTCTGATAAGTTCAAGAGGCCCCCGAACAACCTCGAAACTAGCTCAGACTTCTGCGGTGGGGATAGAGAGCTGTTGAACTTCTCAAACCGCCCTGGTGATGCCCTTATCCTGCCCGCTTGTGATGGTCGCTCCACATATTCCCATGCAGCCACCTCAACTCCTTCACCGCTGGCCTGTTGATGAGAAAATAAAAACATTAAGGAAACATTAAACACAAGAGGAAAATAGGAATGAAAAAAAACTAGCAATCATCATTTGGATCAGTATTGCAAAAACTATATAAACATAAAATGGATCATGCCAACTAATATGATGTTTTTGTGCAACTAATAAAGCTCATGATGACAACCGAAGACTATCAGTGTGCAACCTGCAAAAAAACTAAGAAAATATACTAGACCTGACAACTACAAAAAGTTCTAGGGGATGTGCAACGATAGGAAATGATATTGCAACAAGATAACATCAATTAAAAACAGGTTTGCAAGGAACTGTTAATCATTACATTAGCAGATCAAAAAAACAAGATCAGCAAGGAGTACTCCATTTGCTAAAGCAAAAAAATTGACAAATTAGCGGATCAACAGTAGGTGAGCTACTCCATTTTTATGTGCTCCATCTGCTACAAGAAATTCTATGTACTTATGCTTGTAATTGTACTCTTGCAAAAAAAATAACTCCATGCTAGTACTCCAGATCATGATTAAGTACTCAAGAAACAATTATAAACAATCAGTAATTGACAAGGTTATGTGCTTTAAGTTTAGTTAAATTTGATTAATGGAAAAGATTCACCTAGAGCAAGGTTTATTTGACATGGAGTAGTTTATTTCATAGGAGTAAACACTAGCAATATTGACATGGAGTATTTTATTTGGCAGGAGTAAACAATAGTAAGATTAATACATTTGTATTACTGCTAATAATGACCATGTGCAACTTTGAAACTTTTGCATTACTACTGATAATGACCATGTACTGCTGGGGTAGTTTTGCATTCAGTAAAAAAAACCACATACCTCAGCATCTGCTACGGAAGATGCGGCAGCTCCTCCAGCAACTACTGCCTGCACAAAATGGTGACCAGTGATGTCAACTACAAGATGCCAACTAATGTCAATTTCTGGGAAAACTATATTTAGATCAAGATGACCAGTGATGTCAACTACAAGATTGTTATTGACCAACTACAACAAAAATAGTGGTGCCAACGGCTACATAATTTCATCAGCATCTAAAAAGCGAGAAACACTTATATTCAAGAATTTACTTACCCTAGTAGATGACTTAGCTCCCCTTCCAACTGTTGCACGTCTAGCCCACTTTACAACACAAAACTAATCAACATCCTAAGAAAATAAAAAACATGAGCATGGGAAAAAATATTATATGACCCAAACAAAACCAAAATAAGATGCTTGTGTCATCAGCATGCCACTTACCTCAACTTCCTCTCCCTGCTGAACACTTCGCGCAGGTCGTGGCTAGCGATTAGCAGGACGCTTCAAGTTCCGGCGAAGCGGCTGACTTCCAGAATGCTGATTAAGCAACCAAAGAAAACATGAAAAAAAGGACATTGGCATACGTGCATAAGTTGAAAACAACTCAAAAACACAGAAAAAAGTGAAAAATATATATCTTCTTCATTGCCATCCGCATCTCCTACTATTATAACCATTTTTGTCATGCGGGGGGAAATACAACAAAAGAAAACATAGTTAGAAGATGCGCAAACAAACTAGAGAAATCATAAAAGGTTGCTTTGATCTGCAGACCTCTACACATAAGCAGGACACATAGTGCAAAAACCTGTAAAATATGTGGACAACCAACTACTACAATGATGCAGCCAACTGGGCAGTCAACCTTGTGCAAACTGGACAGCATATAAGCCAACTAAGTTTAACTGTGGCAAGTAATAACTAGGCAGAAAATAGTTAACTAAAGGCAACCAGCTCAGTATGATAACTTGTGCAACTCAAATAAACAAAAAATGCATAGCCAACAAGAATATATCCAGCCAAACAATTGGGTATACTATATTGGAAATTGGCAAGCATTGATACTGATTTGCACAAATAAGGGTCCCTATTTGCACACATCAGGCGAAAACACATGAACAACCACATCCACAACAAAGACTGGCAGATTTGGTAGACTATATTGGAAAATTGGTAAGCATTGGTACTAATTTGCACAATCAAGAGGCCCCGGTTGCACACAGCAGGGGAAAAACACACGAACGACCAGATCCAGCACGAAGGCTGGCAGAAAAATCAGTAGACTATATTGGAAAATTGTCAATCATTGATACTAATTTGCACAAGTGATGGTCCCTATTTGCACACAGCCGGAGAAAAACACGTGGACCACCACATCCACCACAAGGCTGCCAGATTGGGTACACTATATTACAAAATTGGCAAGGTGCTAAATTGCACAAACAAGGGTTTCTAGTTGCACACAGCAGGGGAAAAACACACGGGCCACCAGATCCATCACAAAGGCTGGCAGCTTGGATAGAGAATATTGGAAAATTAGCAAGCGTAGGTACTAATTTGCACGGGTAATGGTCCATAATTACACACAACAGGGAAAAACGCATGAACCAGGAGAACCACCACAAGGCTGGCAGATTGACTATATTATCTCAAAAATTGTCTACTACTGCTCCTAATTTGCACGCAAGGGGCAACAGAGTCACACACCGCGAGGGAAAAACACTCATCAAAAACACCTGATCCACCGTGAGGCTATAATCCACAGACGAGGCTCTATCGTCACAAACCACTCCTCCTCCCTGAACCACTCATCCCGTACGTATATGCACGAGCTCTCCCCCTACTGCAACGCAAAAACGCGGGATAAGCACGACCCTAGCCCACCCCTACCAATCCGGCGGTTTCCCAAACGGAGTAGTCCGCGGGGGTGACCTCAACCTCGCCGGAAAATGAGTTCGACCTCCCTGACAACGACCGCAACCTCACCGAAAAACGTGCAACCTCACCAGAAAAAGGAGGGCGGGCAAGTGGAGAAACAAGCAGGGACGAAGAACGGGGAGCGCGTGGGAGTAGTACATGTGCCGCCGCGAACAACGACCCTCGCGGCGTGCCGCACCGTAGACCACAACCCGGCGTATTTGGAACCGCCTCCGAGCACCAACCAACGGCGAAAGCAAGGGGGGAAGAGGAGGAATGGGCCACGAGAGGTGGGGGATGGACGGGGTAATGGCACGAAATTCGAAACCGCCACCCACTACGCACGACGGCTAATACGCTGGGGAACTGCCTAATCCTCTATGACATGTGGGTCCGACGGGAGGTTTATCTCGCGCGGCATGGACAAAATAAGGGTATGTATGTATCTCTAGGTGGACAGGAGGCCAAGATGGTCATGTAAATACAGCATTTGTTGTATAGTATTAGTGGAGGGCAGTATATGATATAGTGTAACAGCAGCAGTAGAGTACTTGTTCCAAAAAGGCAGCAAGGATGTGCAGGATTGTGGCGCGAAAGAATCGCAAATTCAGAATGCAATTCCTAAGATTTACTCGATAAATCCTCAACTAACGTCTGCTAAAAGAATTCATTTGCTGGGATTCTGTTCAAGTAGGCCCAGAATTCGTTGACTGGATCTGCTGCTTGCCGAAATATGCTCACTTAATTATGACAGGCAAGAGATACATACAATGTCTTCTAGAGTAGGAGTGTGTCCTATTGGGGATTAAGAAGGAATTCCAGAGCCAAAATCTTAGTACCTTTGAGGCGGCAGCGCAGCAGAGTCATTCGATCCAACCAATACCTGGTATCTGGCATAGTTGAGAGCTTTGCTCTGCCGCCCCTCCCTCGACGGCAGGGGACTAAACAGAGCATGCAGCTAGCGGTCGAGCAAAAACAGAGGAAAAAACCTCTGTTTGTGGAGCTGCCAGCACTCTGTTTTTCCCTGAAACCTCTGTTCAAGAAGTAGCTTGTGTATTTTCAGAAGCTTGCAACTTCTTGTCCAATACAATACACCCACCGCCCATTGCTTCTCCTCTAACATGAGTATGTTCTGAACCCCCAACATAAACACAACTAATATGCAGCAGCATGTGGGTTGAGGTATTGCAGCATATAGATAAGTAGTACATCTCTTCAAGCTAAAACTAAGAAGAAACATAAACTTTATTGGCACATGTAATTCGCCATGCTAGGTAGAGTATTCTCTTCCCTGGGATGGACTGCAGCAAACAAGTCCCATCTATCTGCCCTTACATCATCTTCCACTTGAGACCAAGAAGCAGAAGCTGAACGCTGCCGGATGTCTCCCGCAACTAAAATTCTGATGTGTCATGGCATAATACTCAGTTCTACACCTGCCTACTGCACCAATAGGAGCACACGGAACTGAGTTTAATCTGTGCACCAATGACCAGATGGAGCAGAGTTTGTGGAAGAAACGTGAACCTTAGATTGGCAGGATGATAGGTAGTATCCGTAACGCTAGGGCTAGAACAAGTAGGAAATCTGAACATTTTTTATGTTCTCACACCCCTAGCTGTTGTCAAGCAAGATCTTAGCTGGATGCGAAACACGGTGTTGCATGCTATCTAAAACTAATAACCCTTAAAATTGTTATTGTTTGCACAATGGTGTAAAGCAATACAGCTCGCAGGCACTTATAATACCGTCAATGGAATCATCACAACCTTAACAGTAAAACATGACACTTGGCATCTTTCCTTCTGGGCAGGGAGAGGCCCGACAGCAACATTCCCAAAAGCCCTGGCGCCGCATGAACCGCAAGCAACAGACCGGTCAAGCCCAGAAGGCTGCCAGATGTGCATAATACGCTGGAGGAACTGCAATTGTCAGCGTTCAGTTTTACAGCAAGGTGTCTAGCATGAGAAGCTAAAGAGGAAACACTTTTCGCATGGGGAGTTTACGGATCGATACAGGGCGGGTGCACCCAGCATACCTGAAACAGTAGGAATTTTCTATTTAATTGGCCGGATAAACAGCACTACATTCTAATTATCAAAAGGTTAGATGGAACAGTAAGTTACGTGTAGCACAAGTTGTTTGTAAGAGTTTCCAACTCATCAGTGGTAAATTTGATCTCGTCCCATAGAACATGATAATGAAGTAGGCCAGCTGGTCCCCTGAAAGGAATCGACATTTGAATCAGCAATCTGCTCATTCCATCGAATGAACTGCAAATAAAGAAGGGCCAACCTGAATGCCAGCATGGCTACATATGTAGAAATCAAAGTCCAACAGATGGCAAATCTTCCAACTCGATAACAGTGCATAGAACTATAAAAATAAATATGGTCAGGTTCAAAATTGAGCTAAACACAAGAAACTTGTTTGCACAAGCAACTAACCAGGCAGCATGTTTCCTGCTTCTATCAACAATATGTTTCCCATCAATGGCAGTGAAAGCCGGCAAGGATCTCCAAGGTCGGCACCGGTAAGAGGATAAGAATTGGAGAGCATCACCGGCAAGAAAGACGCGAGCAGCATCAGCATGGTAGGAGCACAGCAGATCAGCTAGGCTTCTCCATTGGTTCTGCTATCGACAGTGCCCTCCGCTTCCGATCATCCTCCAGGAACAAGGGGCCCTCACGGTCCTCCAAGGCTCTCGAATTCAATGCCATCACCCTTGACTTCCTATCAGTCCCTATCCTAAAATACACCGGTGGCCTCTCCTTTGGAACTATCCTTTTCCGACATCGACCTTGGTCCCTCCTCCCCTCATCAAGTCTTTCACCTTCTGATTCAGCGAAAGCAGGTGCAAAGGCATCAAGAACAGGGTGTTTCTTCCCCAAATTTGGCATGGCAACCTCTGGCACCTCCTTCTCCCCACAACGCAATGCTGACTGAATAAACGGATTGCTCTTGACCACAGCCCTATCTAGCTCCTTCCCCTTGCCAGCACCCTCCTCCACCACCATCGCCGGGCGGATCCCGTTGCCACCCGCGAGCGCCAGCTGCCGCTGCAAACCAAGCAGCGACTTCTCGGCCTTCCTCTGCCGCCGCACCTGCTCAACCTCATCCACCACAGCCGACGACCCGCCGACCATCTCGCCCGACTCCTCGGCCATCGCATACGTATGGGGCTCCGGAAAGGCCGGGAGCCACTCCGGCACATGCCTCATCCCGCTCCCCCGGCCCAGCGCCGCAAAGCTAACACACGACCGCGACGGCGGCGGATCGTGCCGCACCGGAAACCTGGGCAGCGGCCTCCTCACGGAGAGCGGCTTGTCATCGGCATCGCCAGCGAACGCGACCAAATCCTTGACGACGCCGGAGCCGACGAGGCAGCCGCGGGTAGAGGAGGCGCCCTCGAAGCCCTGGTACGCCTCGCCGGTCTCCCCCAGGAACTGCAGCACGTCGAGCTCGTTGGGGGCGGAGCGGCCGGCGTGGTTGGCGTGGGCGTTGGCGGCGCCGCCGAGGAGGCGGAGGTAGCGGAGGAGGACGTCGGCGAGCGCGTCCACCGCCGAGCGGGTCGCGGAGGCGAAGCCCGCCGCCTGCAGCGTCCGCGCCACCGCGGCCCTCGCCGCCGCCCGCCCGAACTCGTCGGCGCCGCCGCCGCCCATGCCTCCACGCCCCGCGCGGGCGGATCCGGGGCTGGCTAGGGTTAGGGTTGCGGATCGCGCCGCCGCCTCCGCCGAATCGAGGGGGAGGGAGGTCGCATCGATCGGATTGATTGATGATCGAGGGGTTTGGGGGAGGGGGATTTGAAGGCGGTGGCCTGAATTTGGTAGGGAATCCACCGAGGGTGGGTGGGTGGGTGGGTTTAGTTAGGGTTTGGACCGTTGGGGGCTGATGATTTCCTTTCCCCGTCGTGCACCTGCGGCCTGCGGGAGATGTGAGCCGACACGGAGGGGGTGCGGACACCGACCTCCTGACGTCGGCGGATTTTAGCATAAATCCCGCACATCGAGCACCTCCGAGGAACTGAGTCTGAGCTCCGTAGTAGACATTTTTGTTATTGATGGAACGTCTCTTCTCACGGAAGACACATCGCCACAAGCCTAGAATAAATTTAGGAAAATACGAGTACCAATGTCAAGTTTAGGACTTGAACTCTGATAAGCTGAGGATATCATTGTCCTCCTAACCACCCAAACAAATGTTGGTTCGTGCTGACATAGACGGTTGATGTGTGAAGTTAAGAGAAGATTCTTTTCTAGTCTCCCCTCTCTGGGGGCAACTAGTATGTTGTCGAATAATTTCAGAATTTTGTAAATTGTCTAAATATTAGGTTATATTCTAGTCTCCCCCATTTTCTTCCCCATCCAATGATACTGACCCTCCCAGAGCCGCAGATCTCCCGTCGGATGAAGCCAGCTCCTCCTAGCCCAGTCACGGTCACCCCACCCGTCTACATGTTGCCGGATAACGAACATGTTCCATAGCTAGTGTTAGGCTGACATTTTGATGAAATGTACTGAACTATGTACTTTGCTCAAGTTGGCAACGAAAATGTAAGCATTTGTCGAAATTGGTGATGAACTATGGTGTGTCTACAGTTGACCAAAATCGGCGAAGTGGACAAATGGGTGAAATTGAGGGCTGCACTTTATGGTACCTACTAGGTAAGCGGTTCTTATTCAAAGAACCCTTGCCTTTTGTTTAGCTCAAGACTAAATCATCATGGCTCTAGTATGAATCTAAGATTTTAGTTGAATTGATTCATAGGATCACAAAAGATAATTTCTATATTACACAGGATCCTAGCTGGATGTGAAAACATGATGCCATGGCATGTAAAGCCAACAGGGGTTCTTCACTTAAAATCGCTACTCCACAGGTGGTAATCATTGGCATGGATTATACACGCAATGCCAGTGGTGGTCAGTGTAAAGATGTACTCCTTTCTGATTTTGCTAACATTGTATCTATCTTCACCAATGCTAACTTCAATTCTGGAAATATAAGCCTACAAAATTATCAAGAGTATGCAGTCGTTTGCCAGTGTTCTATTCTTTCACTAGAAATGCCTTCATACAGACAACCCTAAGAATCTACCGTTGTATGCAACCATGCAAGACAACGAAGACACATGCCAGCAAATGATTCCATGACACAAGTTCATAAATATTTCAAACACCAGTCATACAAATGTAGATGGCTACGCAGATATCTCACAAGGCACAGCCGCGAAAGCGAAAGCTTCTCGCAGCACCACCGGAGCAGCACAACAGGTAAATGACACCCAATCCAGTCAAATAGCTTAAAAGGTTTGTGCACCGGTCGCCAAGCTGGTGCAAGTACTTAGAATACCCTAGGCAAGCAATAAAACAGAGTACAACAGATACTTCGATATAGGTTTGCACAATGGTGTTGAACATCATCACCAATACTACTCACAGGTGCTTCAAGTACCCTCACGGTAACCACCCGGATCTTATCTTAGCAGTAAAACATGACACGCTTGACGTTTTCCTTGAGGGCAGGGAGAGGCCTGACAGCAACATTCCCGAACCTGGTGCTGCTGCGTGGACCGCCCTGTGGAGGACCGCCACGTGCACCGCTAGCCACAGACCCGCTGTCAGAGGTGTCCGGCTCCATGTAGAACCGAGCCCGGAAGGCTGCCAGATGTGCATAATATGCAGGAGGAACTGCAGGCAAGCAAACAACCGATGGTTAGAGTTGGACTTTTAACAGCACTGAATCTAGTACGAGAAGCTTGAGGAAAATGTTGCTCGCAATAGATAGGGGAGTTTACCAATTGACACGGAGCGGGTGCATCGAGCATAGCTGAAACAGGAAAAAGTTAATGTTTGATCAGCCAATGTAACAGTAGTGAGCTTTAATTATTATAAAAGTGCATGATAGAACAGAAAATTACGTGTAGCACAAGTTGTTTGTGAGAGTTTGCAACTCATCAGCAGTAAATTTGTTCTCGTCCCACAGAACATGATAATGAGCAGGCCGGCTTGTTCCCTGAAATGAATCCACACTCGAATCAGCAATCTGCACATTTTGTCAAATGAACACATTGCAAATGAAAGCTAACCTGAATGCCAGCATGGCTGCACAAGTAGAAGTCAAATTCTGTCGGATGGCAGATCTTCGAATCAACAACGGTGCCTGGAATTAGGAAGCATAAAAATGGTCAGATTCAAATCTCAACCAAGAACAAAAACCTTGTTTGCACAAGAAACTAACCAGGCAGTATGTTCCCGCTTCTGTCGACAGTACGCTGATCATTGTGATTGTTAGCAAAAAGCCTAGTGTGATGACGCTTCTGGACAACCACAAAGGTAACTGGAGGCTGATAATTGGGCTCCAAGGATGCACAGGCCTAACAACATAGTTAAGAAATGTCACTCAGAGAAAAATGTGGAATATTACCAACCAAAGTATGGTTAAACCCCTAGGAGAAATGTAGTCAAAGCAATTGTACCTTCCGAATGGCATCAAGTTCAAACAACAGAACCTGGTAGAACTGTCCCTCGCTGACACCATCCCTGAAAATACCAGTTGTTTAATAATAGGCAACCACGTTTTAGCAAAGATGCACAAGAAAGGCTATGAACCTGTAAAATATGATTCTCTGAGGTTTCTGTCCAGTCGCCCTCTTGAAAGATATGAGAAGCTCCCTGCAAAATTTAACAGAAATTACACTTTTAGCAGCATCCAAGTATAGAGTTAGTATGTTTCCTTAGCTCACTAAGAGCTTACTTGATCATGCCGCCAGTAACAGTTCCTCTTTGGGGATCTTGCCATACTTTAAAAAGATCCTGTATCAGCTCTTGCCTATGGGCTTGGGCACTCACTAATCCTGCGTACTTGGTTATCTCAGGCCAGTCTTGAGAAGCAACCACCTAGAGAAAAGAATATTATCAAACAATCAATAAAACTACAGAACTTCCAACACACCTAGAAAATTGTGGACCTTCAATTACATCTCAAGACATCTTTATAATGACAAGTCACTTACAGCTGCAATGGAAGGGCTAGAATCTTCTCCAGGGTGAGGATGTGTAACATCAGCACCAAATATTATGGTCGGTCTGTCGGTAACAAGGCGAATCCTCCTTGCCAAAGCATCCACAAGAACAGTATTCCTTCCCCCCACCTGAAAAGTAGGAAAACATATAAACAACAAGGTCTATTATAGAGAATGAATGGTTGGAGGTCAGTGAAGTACCTTAACATTGATTTTGAGAGCTACATTAGCAAGATACTGCTTGCTCATCTTAAAAACATGTTTTGTAAGACAACACTGGGATACCAATCCAAGTTCAGTCTCGCAAATTCTTTTAAGGTCCCCTGGAGAAAAAACAAAAAAATAATAAGCAAAAGTATGCACATGGGAATCTTCAAACGTGCTTTGGAAGAGATCATACCATAAAGAGAACCATTATTATCCGGCAGTATAACAATTAGCAGGTCAAGTTCTTTGCCCGGGGGTTTGCTTGCGTTCATGGCATCATGATAACGTGCCTTCAGTGCTCTTTCCACGTGTTCAGGCCTCGCACTAAGTACGGGCAGCACAGGTTCAGGTGCAAAGTTCTAAGACATAGAAAAAGAGAAGTTGATGACTACAGAATGCAAAATAACCAAAGCGACAGAGGAATATGAGAAGGTAGTTGCATGATTGAACCATACCATTCCAGATATTTGGCACATTATAGCCAGCTCATGACAGAAAACCTTGGCAGCATTATCTTGCACATTCCGGGAGAAGTTAATACATGCCCAGTGGCTGACTCTACCACCATTGACCATTTTCTACTCACCAAAATGAACAAGTATGAGAACTAGTTAAAACATAACATCACAAGATGAGGGGGTAAATGGGTTGAAGAAACAATGCTAATGGAGGGCATCCCGCCCATATAGTATGGTTTTGAGATGTGCACATTCTGTTAAAATTATCCCATGTGAACCTAGACAGTCTTCTAAAAAGTGAGAAAGAAGAACAGCAGCAAACTTATGATACAATTAGTATTTATGAAAGCTGCATGTTGCAAAGAGGTTGATATTCTTGCTACTGTATTGATAATTCATTGAGCAGACAATTGCAGAAATAATTTCCAGCTCAGATGGTTAATTGTTTACCAGTTGTTTGGTTCGTTGCCATTTCTATTTTTATTTCACATCATTTATTTATCTATGCATGGCTTTGTTTAAAAATTATTTCAGTAGAACTCTTCCGTTACATCACCAAGACCTACCTTGTTCATCATGTTCCATTGGCCGACCCTGGGTAAGACATCCTTCTCTCTGCCACTATCATGGTACTTAAGCTATAAAAAAGAGCATGCAATCAGCTGCTATGCACAGATATGAAATCAACTGCTGTCTAATCGCAATAGAAAATTGACTTACCCTTGGCGGAGGCAGAACACGAGCTTCAACCGATGCAAGTTGCTCATCAATTTTTATGCCAAATTCCTGTGCATATGGATCTTCGTAGTATGCATTGTGATGCACAGTCTGGTTAAATGAAGACAGACAAAAAAGAGATTTAAACGCTTAAGTTTAAGAGGATAATCCTGGTGCAGTGATAATACCTAAAGCATTTGACATAAGACAGATATAAAGGGTCATAAACTCATAATAGTTTCCACCATAACAACTGACCCATCAAGGCATCAACAACTATCATCCTCATCAAGAAACTACCATCTATTAAACTATACTTGTGCAGGAATCCTAAAAAAACATACAGATGCTTTAACTGCAATAGCATAAACTAAATACTCCAAACATCAAATGGGAAGAACTCTGTAAACATGATTGACTGGGGAAAACATCAAACAGCTACATAAACACATATATACAAGCGTACAGACACAGCATGTCATAATTTTGCAGCAACAATGTTACAGCAATTTGCAACAAAATGATAAAAGTAATTAACAATCACCTGCAAGATGTCCTTCTCACGCTCTTGAGGGCGCTGGCAAGTCACTTTCAGTAGAGCAGTTATTTGTTTTTCATTCAATCGTTTTGAGTAGCGTTGTCCTTCAACAATCTTACAAACCTGATATTTCCATGTGAGAAATTGATGAACAACTTGTACCAACATACTGAGGTGTTAAAGAAAGCAAGGTTGTTGAAGATATACTAACCTCCATGGGGAGATAATTCGGTCTTTGCTGATTACCGACTTGCAAGCAAGGTAAAGTGGTGTGCTGAATATTGAAACCATACGTCTCCAGGAAGTATTGCACCACAGTCTTCACAGTACCGCGATCATCAACAGGGAATCTACCACATGAAAACCCAACAAGGAATCACCCACAAATCTGCAGGAGCATAAGAGCATTCTGTGTATAAAGCAGGGAAGAGGCACATACGATAGCTCTCGTGTTGCTTGTGATGTGAGGCCAGATATACGGTATTTCCTACGCATGTTTCCTCGATGTGTAACCTCAACCTTTACACCTCGTAGGGCTTTTTTAATCTGCAGGAGGGAGAATAATGATAACTAGGCATAACCAGAAGTGTCTGTGAACAACAGCGAGACAAGCAATGAATCGAACCTTCACACGATCTGAATCAGTGAGCGGTCTAACTGAGATGTCTCTGCACAGAAGCTGAGCAACAAACTCAATCACAGGGAGAGGCTCGATAAATGCTGTAGAAGACATATCTGCAAGAAGAAACACCGTATAAAATCACTATTTCAGCAAGACAAATGAGCATTCAGCAACCTACACCTGCATGCTCTGTAAAACCGAACTTGGACACTATGTATTACTGAGCATTCAGGCCACCCACCGACCACATTTATCACAACTGAGAAGACAACAAATGAACAGTGATACACAAGGAGAAATCAAGATGGGAGGGGGGCATCTAACCAATATTCAGCGAAAGTCCCATCTGTGTAGGTCTTATACTTTGGTAAAATCCACGCCAACTTTCCAAACCGTCCCCAAGTCTCTGACGTCTCCCTAGGTTGGGAGAATAAAATGATCTACTAACTGGGGAATACCTACAGAAGAAAAAACTCAAACAAATTTTAACCGATGCCACATGAAAAATAATAACATGAGACATGGTTAACTAAGATTTACCTGGCAGTAGGCAATTCCCGTAGCACAATGTCAAGCACCTGAAGAGCTTCTTGAGGTGCATCTGGTTGCCTCCCAGCTAGAAACATAGCCAAATGATGGAGATCAGCACGGGCAGCATATTTGATCACCACCCTGAATTGTCTCTCACGCCTTAAAAACAAAGGGGAATGTCAGTACAAAACTATGACTAAGTTCAAGTACAAATATCACAGCAACAACATACCTTGGCGTGGCTTGCCCACCAACAAGGCCTTCATCTTCATCTTGCAGAGCGATTTCAAATGTCCTCGAAGTAAACGGTAATGGCCCAGCTGTATAAAGGCTCTTCCTTCCATCATAGGCAGGTAGACGTCCATTCATATGAGATTGTCTATACAGCTTTACAAGTTCTGCAATCACAGCACGATTAACACCTCGCGATGTAACCTCTGGCGTTATGGTCACCTGATGAAACAAGACTGATGATCAGAAACTGCAAAATGATAAGTCCAGTGTGGGAATAAAATTTCATCTGAAGGGCATACGTCGTATTGGTGAAGGTCTTTATCAGGGAGCTCCGCGAAGAAATGATTGGCTTTCACCACACACCTATCCCCACATTTACCCATTCCAGGGCGCAATGGGAATCGAACTGATTTGCTTGATGCAGGTGCCGGTTGAATGGCTTGGCTGGTCGAACTTTGATCACTGATGTCAAGTTTCTGAAACTGTTGCTCGACTTGTCCACTGCTCACCTCCGCCGCAGGCTGAGAGGATGAGCCAGCTCCCGATGCGGATGGTGAAACCACCGGGGCTTGATATTGGACATCTGGGGCTTGGTGCAGCTCGGGAACTGTTCTTGACTGACCTGGAGGAACATTGTATCCTCCATGTCCTCCCCTATGCCCGCCATAGGATGGCTGCGGCATTCCACCCCCTCTAGGGCGTGGACCACCACGTCCCTGATAGTCACGCTGTTGATATTCAGGTGGACCACCACCTGGATGTCCACGGCCCTGAGGGTCACGCGGTTGATATTCAGGTGGAGCACCACCTGGATGTCCACGGCCCTGAGGGCCACGCGGTTGATATTCAGGTGGAGCACCACCTGGATGTCCACGGCCCTGAGGGCCGCGCGGTTGATATTCAGGTGGAGCACCACCTGTATGTCCATGGCCCTGAGGGTCGCGCGGTTGATATTCAGGTGGCCTAGCACCTGGATGTCCACGGCCCTGATAGTCACGTGGTTGATATTCAGGTGGACCACCACCTGGATGTCCGCGGCCCTGATATTCACGCTGTTGATATTCGGGTGGGCCACCTGGACGGTGGGCAGCTGGCCCTCCCTGGCCCTGGTACTGTCCACCACGGCCTAGGTGTTGCCCACCACCACGGCCACCCTGTTGAGGCACCCAACCACGTCCACCACCATGCTGTTGATGCTGTTGAGGAGGAGCTCTCTCGGCTGGCTGCGATGAACCCTGTCCAGGAGCTCCCGAAGCCTCTCCGGAACTCTCTCCAGTGCCGGTTCTTTTCTTCCTAACCATGATGGGCTCTGCCAAGACAAGAATGCACCAAAATGTTAGGTTACAGAAATTATGAAGTATCAAAGATGGAAAGATACTGCTCAGGTATAACTTGAAGCAGAAAGACATATAACATCATAATCGAGCAAAAGCCTAGCGAGAAAAACGAAATTGGTGCATTTCTCAGTTTAGCATCCCATCAACCAGATGGGCCCAATAACATGTCTGCAAACCATCATGGGATAAGATTCGTTCCGTGCTTGTAACAAACGTACACAACCCCTTCGGGAGACGCTCTACTCGACCTGAAAAGGAAGGCTAGAACACACAAGCTCGGTCCTCACGAATCTGCTACGATTTAACCCTGACTCAACAACATGTCTAGGCAAACCATGCACGGCAACCTTTCCTCAAGGACCGAAAACTCTTTAGAAAAATGTCACCCGAGCATAATGATAAGGAGTAGGCAGCATAGTTTGCATATAAAGTGGCACTAGAAATCGAATACCACACTACAGACTATACCAATGCAAGTCCTATGACTGCAAGACCATACCGGAAACTTTCAAAGATGCCTTCACTAATGTCATCATACTTCCTTTCTTTCTTTATACGTGTTGCTGCTCAGTCAAGGGCAGCAAATATTTGGAACGAAGCAAAAAAAAACATCCATATATGACTCCCAGAGACCTATGGACACCGCCACGAACAACAGTCCTACACAACAAGCCTGCAGCCCGCCATGGGAGAAGGAAGGCGCATTCCCCGCCTGTAACAGATGCACACAACCCCGACGGGAGTCGACCCGAAAAGTAACCTAGAATTTATTTGACCCTGGCTGGCTTGACGGCGCATCTAGGCAAGCCGCGCATGACTACCTCCCCAAGGACGGGAGACAGCAGCATCCTAAACCTCGACCAACCACGCCGTGGGCATGAACAGACCAATTGAGCCAGAGCCACCAGCAAGCAAGCGCGCGACGAACAGAGTAACAAAACAAATCGGTCACTCCAGCAAGCAGCCTGCGCAGCCCCGCAAGCGCGCGCACGCACGCACTAGGCGCCGAACGAACAGGACGCTACAGCAAGCAGACAGGGCCACCGATGCGGCCGGCCCAGGCGCGGGAGCTCCGGGGGCGCCCTTCCCTTGGACGGGGAGGAGGCCGGCCTCGCGCCGCGCCGGAGCGAACCCCGCCCCGATGCCCCAGGGGCAAAAGGGAGGGAAGAGAGGCTCTGCCGCGCGACGCGATCTATCTCC